>NW_027717416.1:0-324 GCF_054177405.1 Leptonychotes weddellii | reverse complement strand
GAACCATGAGAGACGATGGACTCTGAAAAACAAACAGGGTTCTAGAGGGGAGGAGGGTGGGAGGATGGGTTAGCCTGGTGGTGGGTATTGAGGAGGGCACATTCTGCAAGGAGCACTGGGTGTTGTGCACAAACAATGAATCATGGAACACTTCATCTAAAACTAATGATGTAATGTATGGGGATTAACATAAGAATAAAAAAAAATAAATAAATGAAACCCCATAGCTAAACTAACAAGGCAGTCATTTGAATTTATTTTAAAAACGGACATTAGTGAAGGTGTACAATGTTTCCTTTTCCCCTACTAATCTTTCCTTTTCGG
>NW_027717415.1:0-324 GCF_054177405.1 Leptonychotes weddellii | reverse complement strand
TCAATTATTTCTTTTTAGATTGATAAGTAAAAAAAATATGTTAAGATGGATTAAGGAACTGCCAGTTTTTCCAGTGTTTGAAGATAATTCTCATGTCTGCTTATCCAGAAGAAAATATTTCTACTTTTTAAAGCCACTCTCCATATAATGTTTTTTAGACATTTCTATTGGCTTTTTCATAGTAGATTCATTACTATTAGATAGATTTATTTCTCTGTGGTAAAACGAAGTGCCTATAATCCACTGTGCATATCTCTGTTACTGCATTTGTCACAATATATGTTAAAATGTTTTTTCTTCCTTTCCTCCTATGAGATTGGGGCG
>NW_027717414.1:0-324 GCF_054177405.1 Leptonychotes weddellii | reverse complement strand
GGCTCAACTCCAGTTCTATATCCTTGAATAGCAAACGTCCAATAGAATAATTTGCTAAAGGACCCATTCACCTAATGCTTAGTTAACCAAAAAATAAAAAAAAAAAAACAACTTTTTTTTTAAAGGTTTTATTTATTTATTTGACAGAGAGAGAGACAGCGAGAGAGGGAACACAAGCAGGGGGAGTGGGAGAGGGAGAAGCAGGCTTCCCACTGAGCAGGGAGCCCGATGCGGGCTTGATCCCAGGACCCGGGGATCATGACCTGAGCCGAAGGCAGATGCTTAATGACTGAGCCACTCAGGCGCCCCCAAAACCCCACTTTT
>NW_027717413.1:0-324 GCF_054177405.1 Leptonychotes weddellii | reverse complement strand
TGGAGGTGAGGGGAAACTAAACTTTTTCTTTACACATTTTTGTAGTGTTTGACTATCAGTTATTCCTCATACACATTGCTTTTGCAGTTTAAAATGTCACAGGTAATATATGTTAAGAAAAAAAAAAGAAGAAGAAGAAGGTAGCGGGAGGGGAAGAATGAAGCGGGGGAAATCGGAGGGGTGGACGAACCATGAGAGACAATGGACTCTGAAAAACAAACTGAGGGTTCTGGGGGGGAGGGGATGGGAGGATGGGTTGGCCTGGTGGTGGGTATTGAGGAGGGCACGTTCTGCATGGAGCACTGGGTGTTATGCACAAACAAT
>NW_027717412.1:0-324 GCF_054177405.1 Leptonychotes weddellii | reverse complement strand
TGATGACTTAAAAACCTGCGCTAAAATCCCATAAAGATGAAAGGCGGCTAGAGCCGGGCTGGCCGACAACATGAGCACCCCGGGGCACACTCACGAGACTTTCATCTTGCCGGCCCTTGGACTTTCTGGTTTTAGTGTGTCTCTTATTACACTGAGAAACAAAAAGAGAAACAAACGATTGCCTTTTAACAACCAACATAAATGAGTACAGATTCCAAACTTCATTTCAAAGATCTTCATGGCAGTATCGGCTGCTGACCAACTAAATCTCACAAGATGCCTTGGAGCCGGAGTGGGTCAGGCAAGGGCGAAAAACCAGGAGGC
>NW_027717411.1:0-324 GCF_054177405.1 Leptonychotes weddellii | reverse complement strand
GGTCAGCAATCACACAGCCCTCCTGCTCCCCTTCCGCAAGCTACTCACCTCGTTCTCGCTGAAAACAGTCACACCGAGGCTATTCAAAACCACGATTTCTAGTTGGCTAAACAGAGGGTCGTACGCCTAGCAGTGGCTTCTGGGAATCTGCAGAAGGGAAGAATGAGTTCTATCAATGCAACGATCTGTGTGCAGACCGTGTGCAAGACCAAAGGAGGGGGTGATCAAGAAGAATCCAAAGATGTGCCTGGCACTTTTCCAAAAAGAGAAGCAAAAATGTGAGCTGGTGTCTAGCTAGGACTCAGGTGGCAAAGTTCCCAATGC
>NW_027717410.1:0-324 GCF_054177405.1 Leptonychotes weddellii | reverse complement strand
GTTCTGGAATCCAGCTCTCCTCACATTGTGTACTGGGGAGCTGATGGTCACCAGGGCGTGGGAGGGAGGCCTGGAGGGCAGCTCCCCATACCACCTGCCCCGAGCGTGGTTTGGACCCCTAACACCCACTGGGACCACCATTTCCCTGAAATGTTCCTTCTTATCAACTCATTTTTTAAAAATATTTTATTTTTAAGTAATCACTATGCCCAACGTGGGGCTCAAACTCACAACCCTGAGATCAAGAGTTGCACGTTCTATGGACCAAGCCAGCCAAGCATCCCCTCATCAACTCACTTTTTAAAAACCTTTTAAAGAGTTTTT
>NW_027717409.1:0-324 GCF_054177405.1 Leptonychotes weddellii | reverse complement strand
ATCATGACCTGAGCCGAAGGCAGTCGCTTAACCAACTGAGCCACCCAGGAGCCCCGGAAGTAACAGATTTTTAAATTAATCATCACTTTCCTTTTAAGAAATAAGGTTTCAAATTGAAAATAATTCATTGAGGGATTTTGTTAAGAAGATAGTGATTTTAATGAGCAGTGAGCTTTGTACAATGGGACTTAACATGGCTTATCACCCTTATTATCATAACCACCTAATGCTATGACCCCCATCTTTCAGATGAATAAACTGAGGCTAAAGGAGCTATGACCACATGGAAAAGATGGAGTAATCTTGACAATCATACACAGGTCT
>NW_027717408.1:0-324 GCF_054177405.1 Leptonychotes weddellii | reverse complement strand
GGGGGCTGGCTGACACACAGGCGCCCCTTCAGAGAAGTGCCCTCAGTCAGTGCCTCCCCTGGGGCCGCGCCCGCCCCAATCTGGAGGACACACATGCACACGCATGCACGAAAGGGCCTCGTGTCCTGCTGGGCCTGCCTGGGGGGCTCGGTTCACACTCCTGAGCCCCCCCCGGGGGGGACAGGCTGCAGCATGACTCAAGCAGAGACCCTGCCCCGTCCTGAGAGCATCCCCAGCAAATCCCATAGCCACAATCCCTGTCTCAGGCTCTGCTTCTAGGGGACCTGGGTACAGAAATAGCCGACGCTTGTCCAGTGTTTCCCG
>NW_027717407.1:0-324 GCF_054177405.1 Leptonychotes weddellii | reverse complement strand
TAAGGAAGCAGAACCAGTGTGATGGTGAAGAAGCTCCCGGCCTTCCCCTCTGTCCTTCGGCTTCTCCCCACTGTAATCTGGGCCCCTTGTGGAGCAGCAGAGGTGGGAAGAAAGGACCCTGAAAAATCAGCTGATTCCAAGCAACAAGTCAAGCCGTGGAGATGCTGGAGAGAGCAGGTTATGGAGGCAGGGAGCAGAATGGGGAGTCCGAGGAGAGCCAAGATGTCCCAGTGGGGCTTATTAGAACATGTCTGAGGAGGGGTTTTCTAGGGCACAAACCACCCAAGTAGGTCAACCTTGGAAGTATTCTCTAATCTCTGTTCT
>NW_027717406.1:0-5534 GCF_054177405.1 Leptonychotes weddellii | reverse complement strand
TGTGTGTGTGGCATGTGTGTGTTGTGTGTGTGGTATGTGTGTGTTTGTGTGTGTGTGGTGTGTTGTGTAGTGTGTGTGGGTGTGTGTGGTATGTGTGTGGGTGTGTGTGGTATGTGTGTGTTGTGTAGTGTGTGTAGTGTGTGGGGGGGTGTGCAGTGTGTGTTCAGGGCCGCTGGGGGGCCCGGAGGCTGGCGCCAGGAGGGCCGGCCAGGGCTGGGAAAGGCGAGGGAGCGGCTCCTGTGGGCGGGAGGGGGTGAGGCGACGCAGGGCAGGGCTGGGGGGGCTCCTGGGCCGGCTGGACACCCCCCCTCCGCCAGCCGCCCACCAGCTGCCTCCACCCCAGGCTTGACCTCAGGCACAGGAGCAGGGAGGAAATGCTGCTTGGAAAAGCCTGGCAGGTGCCAGGACGTGTACTTCACGAGGACAGGGAGGACAGGGACGGGGACCGGGACGGGACCGGGAAGGACACCCCGCCCCCAGCCCTACCGGGCCCTCCTGGGCTTTCAAGAAACACTGGAGAGGAAGCAATGGCTGTGGTTCCCACAGAACGGCTGGGAGCCGGCCAGCAAAACGAGATCTGGATCTGTTTGGGGATCCTGTTTTTATGCCTCGCTGGAGAGGCTGGGAAAGAAGTTTGCGTCTCACCCCTCTCCTGGGTGGGCGCCCCCGGAGGGACCCCAGGAGGAACCACAGGGTGCCACGTGCCTTTGAGCCCTCCCCTGGCCAGCACAGGACAGATCCCTGCTCCACATTATGCACATGTGCTGCTGAGCTGATTACTGTCCGACCGCAAACCACTGAGGGCTTCAACCCTTCAAAGGCTCTTCCTTGGTCACTCAGGGCTGCTCCAGTGCAAACACATGGCCCCTGGGGCCCGGCCCCACTGCTCCCAACTCCTCCCCCGCAACCCCAGACCATATCCCCTTCGCTGCTGCATGTCTTTGCAGCTTCCTAACATACCTGCTTGCCATGCCTCTGGGCCTTTGCACGTGCTGTTCCTGCTGCCTCAAACACCGTCCCTGCGCTTCTCCCCCTAGCTGTCCGTTTCCCTCCTTAGATGGGAGTGCGCCTCCTCTCCACTCTCCACTACGGCAGCACCCAAGATTCTGTGACTAATGGCTTCCCCATCCCTACCGCCTCACTGCCTCCCACGGGTACCGGGCATTCGGTGAGCGCATCATTCCTTCCTTCCTTCCTTCCGTCAGTCCTGCAGGCAGTCATTCGTTCAAAGAAGGAATCGAACACACAAGTCAAACGAATGAATCGAATATTTGCCAAAAGAATCAAACATTTATTACATTGCCTACTATGCGCAGGGGCCAAAGAATTATAAAGGACATGTCCCCAGCCTTCAGGGAGCTCATGATCCAGTTTATCCCTACTGACCAAAGATAATAGTGTTGGTTCTCCTTGTTCACAGTAGTCATGCTCTAGAAAGTTTGAATTGCAGGGGCCCACTTATGTGCAGATTTTTTCAACCAATCCAGTACCTACTGAAAAAGTAATTTCCTTATGATTGTCTGAATAATGTTTTCTCTCTAGCTTACTTTATTATAAGGTTATGGTACATAATACATATAACATACAATATATGTGTTATTCGACGGTTTATGTGGCTGGTAAGGCTTCCGGTTAACAGCAGGCTGTTAGTAGTTAAGTTGGCGGGGGGAGTCAAAAGTTATACGGGAATTCTGACTGCAGGAGGTAGCAGCCCCCCTAACTCCTGGGTTGCGCAAGGGTCAACTGTATATTGTTGACTCATTAACCCTGAACTCATGGCCACCAGCGCTATAACTCTGGCCTGAACAAAGCTTACGTAACGTGAGCATTTTTCCCATAAGGTAGGTCATAGCCTTCTTGCACTTTAGCACTATGGGGGGGGGCACTTTAAACAGCAAAATCACCAACGAAAAGCACAAAAATGCTACAAATGTGACACTAACTAGACCTCAAAAAAGACACTCGTCTACCCGATGAGAGCCGAGACGAGAAGACAGAAGACAGACTGTCGCTTTGTTCTGACTCAGCTGGGGCCCCGTGCCCCAGAGGACGCAAATTTTTTTGCCACTGTGCGCATGTCTGCACGTGACCAGGAAAGCGTCACAGCTATTGATTTTCGGGTTACAAACAGTCTCAGCAAGTGAGTGAACTGCAAATGTGGGATGCGTGAATAAGGAGCATCAACTAGAATGAACGGCATCCCCTTTCTCGTTCTCAAACGTTTGAGTCGCCAAGGTCCCGGAGACCTGGGTCTCTGCAGGGGGACCCAGCAGCGCACACAGTGGCTGCTGGGCCGGGTGGCTCTTCCAACCCTGGCCATCCATGGCTGTCTCCAGGGGTGCTGACTCCTCCCCACCGCCCCCGCGGAGGCCTGCGAGGATCCCACCTGCAACAAGGACCCGGAAGCCTCATGGCCCTGGCCTCCGAGGGCACCCATCAACTTCATTCTGGGAAGGAATGAATCCCGACAACCTGCAAGCAGCTCCCTTCCCCAGAGGCCTTTTCTGGGAATTTCTCCTCAGAGCAGGAGAGCTGGCATCAAAAGCCTGGATGACAGGTGCTGAGGCTGGGCCAGCGTCTGCGTCCCCAAACATCCTGGAGAGTCAACATGCACTCGTCACATGACTCCCTGAGTCGCGTGGGGCACCAGCCATCAAGTGTCATCGCCTGTTCAAAGGCATTAAAGCCAATCTCAGAGTCGGGCTCTGGGGGACTCTCTGGAAGTCGACATTTCTCAGGGCCCTGTACCCGCCCCATGGTTAACTGGGGTTTGGGCCTGGCTACTCGACACGTAGCTTTTCTCCAGGTGTTTCGCTCACCAGAAGGCCAACCCCACCTCCCTCCACAAAAGACAAACAAATACATTCCAGCGACCAGAGGACAGCTCAGCAAGCTATGGCCTCAAAAATAATCGGGACCAAGCGGGGGGTCAGCCAAGAGATATCCGCTCGGTATTTATTAAATGCCTAATAAAAATAGACAACCGTTTCTTGAGCTCTTGCTGTGTGTCAGGCAAGGCACTGTGCTACGTGCTTTAGAGATAGTACTTGCCCCAATTTTGCTAAGTTCGAGGTAGGTGCTACTCTTTCCTCCCTTTTCCAGATGAGGAGGTCAGGCCCAGGGAGTCTGGGAATGGGCCCCAGGCCACACAGCTTGCCCTTTGGGAGGTAGAATGCAAAGCCCTTAATCATCGAGCAATGGGGGCCACCCCAGGCCTGGCTTCTGGCAGCTAAACCAACAGCCCGGTGGACATGTGGCTCGTTAGGGCCAGGCACTGAGCAGGCCCAGGCGACCCAGATACGGGAGGGTGCAGCCGCAGACATCCAGAAAAAGGGCTCTGGTGTGGCCCAGGAGGAGGAGGATGGAAGTTCACTTCACCCCAACTGCAGAATTTCAGCGATGAAGCCGTAACATTTATCTGCAATGGGGCCTCGCATTTAGAATAACTGCATATCTGAGTTGGATGGCTGGTGGGGGGGAGCTGAACGTTTGTGTCTCCCCAGAATTCATATGTTGAAACCTAACCCCTAATGTGATGATATTAGGAGGTGGGGCCTGGGGGATGATTAGGTCATGAGGGTGTACTCCTCATGAATGGGATTAGTGCTCTTCTAGAAGGGACCCCAGAGAGCTTCCTCGTGAGGACACAGCGAGAAGGCGCCGTCTGTGAACCAGGAACGAGCTCTCCCCAGACACTGTGATTGTCGCCTTCCAGCATCCAGAACTGGGAGAAATGAGTTCCTGTCGTTTATAAGCCAGCCAGCCGAGCCTCCGAGAGGTTAAAGTTACATCCCTAGAAAGTTCTGCTGGAAAGATTCACACCCTGGCTTCCCAGCATCCATGCACTTTGTGGGTCAGCCTGCTGCTTCTGTGAGCCTGTTTGGATTAAACACAGCATGATGGTTAATTTTATGTGCCGACTTGATTAGGCCATGCACCCACATGTCTAGTCAAAGGTTAAGTTGGATTGTTTTCTGTGAAGGTGTTTTCTGAATGAAATTGGTATTTAAATTAGCAGACTCAGTAAAGCAGACGACACTTCATGATGTGGGTGGGCCTCACCCAATCAGTTGAAGGCCTTAATAGAATAAAAACTGAGCTCCTCTGAGCAAGAAGGGATGGTGTCAGCAGATGGCCTCTGGACTGGACCTGTAGCTCTTTCCTGATCTCTGACCTGCCAGCCCACCCTGCATATTTGGACTCACCTGTCTCCATAATCGTGTTAGTCAATTTTTAAAAATAAATCTCTCTCTCTATATATATGCACGCCCTGTTGGTTCTTTTTCCTCTGGAGAACCCTGACTAATACACACAGGTATGAACTGTGGCATGTGGAATACGGGAAAGGGGAGGAGAAAGGCACTATCTGTGTATCAGCCCTCCTATCTGCAATAATTTGCAATCATCACATTTCATTTTCACCTCTCAGTGAATCATCCTTCGAGCGGATGGCTGGGATCAGAAGGAACAAGGCCTTCTTTTCATGCTCAGACACACACTGTTGAACGTATACCTTCCAATAGCCTGGGGTAGGCAGAAGGAGGAAGGGCCTCCCTGTGACATTCTCCAGCCTCGAGGAAAAAGAACATTCTGATTTAATGAATTTGAGTTTGAATATAATCAGATTTTCTCTCTAGCAACAGCCCCACAACACAAGCCTCCTAGAAGCTGCAAGCAGCGAACAGCCAACTCCCGGTGAAATGCATCTCACATGCAGGCCACGGGAGAAGCTGCCCCTGGCACACGAGACACCAGAGCCCCAGGCCACGGGAGAAGCTGCCACCAGCACACGAGACACCAGAGCCACGCAGGCAGTCACATCAAGGCCTCAGCTGTAGCCCAGAGCGAAGGGGCTGTAGGCCAGCCGCTATGGGCCTTTGGTTTGGCACTTTATAGATGTTCTTTTAAAAACTTGCTTCCCCTCTGATTGGTAGATCTGAAAGGTGGTCAGATGGTCTGACCCTCAGAACCCAAAGGATTTTTATCCCAGCTCATGAACTGTGATTAAGGTTAGAGTGCTTTGGGTTCATATCTTGCTTTCCAACTCATCAAAGGGCTTATCCTCATGGTCCAACTGAACAATAATGTGGCCTCCTGACTGGTCAAAAGGCTCTGTCAGCCTGAGCCTCTGCCAGGCTCCCCTCCTGAATCCACAAGCCTGGCCACTTGCCCACAAAGGTTCATGTTTTCCCTCCAAACTGTGGAGACATTCCCAGGAGGCCAACGGTATCTCCGGGCCCCTGCATCTAACTAGGGTCATGTGATAGAATTCTGGTCAACGGGATGGGGTGGAAGGATGTGCATCACTTCTACCTTGGCCATAACACCCTCCCACATGCTCTCCCATCCATCTACTGGCTATAAGGTGGACTTCGCATGAGTGAGAAATTAACTTGTGCAAAGGCAGCCTACTGAATGTGAGAAGGTATTTGCAAATGGTATACCTGACAAGGGGTTAGTAGCCAAAATACATAAAGAACGTATACAATTACACATCAAACAAAAGAAATAATCTGATTAAAAATGGGCAGAAG
>NW_027717405.1:0-14365 GCF_054177405.1 Leptonychotes weddellii | reverse complement strand
TTTTTTTTTTTTTAAAGATTTTATTTATTTATTTGAGAGAGAGAGAATGAGAGAGAGCACATGAGAGGGGGGAGGGTCAGAGGGAGAAGCAGACTCCCTGCCGAGCAGGGAGCCCGATACGGGACTCGATCCAGGGACTCCAGGATCATGACCTGAGCCGAAGGCAGTCGCCTAACCAACTGAGCCACCCAGGCGCCCTTGAATTTGAAATTTTCTTATACAAAGATATTCTTCTACTGACTCAATTTCCTTAAGAGTTAGAAGACAATTTAAGTGCTTTTGTTTCTTGAGTTGGTTTTCATGAGTTATATATTTTTTCTGATAATTTGTTTATTAACCTAACTTTTCAAATTTATTGGTATAAATTTGTCAGTAATATCCTCTATCTTTTCAATGTTTGTAGAACTTAATGTAATGTTCTCCTTTGCATGGGGTCGAGCTGGTTATTTTTATATGATTTATTTAGGAGGTTACTTACCTATAAAAGATTGTTTAGGGGTGCCTGGGTGGCTCAGTCAGTTAAGTGTCTTACTCTTGATTTCGGCTGAGGTTATGCTCTCAGGGTCTGGGATCCAGCCCCGCCTCTGGGCTCAGTGGGGAGTCGGCTTGAGGATTCTCCCTCTCCCTCTCCTTCTGCCCCTCCTCCCACTGTGCAAGCTCTCGCTCTAGAATAAATAATCTAAAAGAAAAAAAGATTGTTTAATGACACATAAAATTTTGCACAGAAGTACTAATTTGCATGATTCCTACTGCCTTGGTGCAAAGCAACTGAACTCTGTCCAAAGTTAGAATTCAGAGACATACTAACTTGTGGGTCTTAAAAGGAAGCTGGATTGAAGAGAGAGAGAAAGAGGACACGAAGTGAAGAAGACATATACCAGAGTTTGGGTAGGCTGGCTGAGCTCAGAGTGTGGGATGGACATGAGATCGGCAGGCTCCCAGAAACTATACCAGTAACTTGAACGGGGAAAGCTTACCATCAAGAACTATTAACTTTGCCAACGACGGTTAACTTCAAAAAGGTGGAAAAGGATTGTCAGGTATTGTAAAGGTGGCACGTGCAGAAAGCAACTACTGCTCATCGGACTGAGGGAAGAGTGGATGAAGTCCGGGCTTAGAGAGAGGAGGACCCTGCGAAGCTGAGACGTCTCCGCAGAGGGCGTGGCTGCTAGTGCAGGGAGGAAGAAGCTTGCTGGGGTCCTTTCAGGGCAGAAGAGGGAAGATCACCCTGCTTTCTTGACTGCTACTGGAACCAACTCTCGATGACCCAGTCAACGGGCGCGCACAGAACAGAAGGAGGGAAAGCCCTTCCCCCTCCTCCTTGCGGGCGCTCTCTAGCGACCCCCAGTGGCAGAGCCTAGCATCGACCCAGCCGGCAAAGGAAATGTAATTGGCTGGCGGAGCTCCAGCATCACAAAAAAGGGTGGGTTTTAGAGCTGAGAGGCAGTAACTTAGTAACTGACAGGCTCCCACGCAGTTTGAAGCTGCGCCTGACCAGCCACCTACTCAGTTCTGCAACCTTCTCATCCTGGACTGTTTGTGCAGTCTGGAAAGGAGGAGGCTATTACATAAGAAAACAGAAGGACGGTGATGTCCCAAGAGATCTGAAGGTTCTCCTGAAACACACAGTTTGGGAACAGGTGGTCACGTGACACAGTAAAGCGCGTTCTGCCAGAAGATGGCTGGGCAGGAGGGGGTTGTAGGAGATGGGCGGCCATGCGCACAGCACAGTGGCGCGGAAAAGGAGCGGTCTAGCAGAGGCTGTCCGTGGTTGAAGACGGTAACCGTGGGGCCACACGGCAACGCAGTCAACAGAGCAGAAAGCGGCAGCCCGGGGCGGAGGGACGGCGGAACCGCCGATCTGCAGCAGCTCCCATCTGCTGGGAGACCACATTCCCCGGCACACATCCACGCGGGGCCACGCACATACCACACCGGCCCGTTCATCCCACAGCCCTGCTCTCTCCCCGGGCGTTCCGTCTCACCTGCTCTGAGCCCTCGCCTCATACTGGGCTGCAGCAAATTCAATTCCAGTGACTTCCGTAGTGTTCCTTTCTGCAAGGTCTTAAACTCAGGCTTCTCTCGTATCACAAAAATGTGTCTGTCCATTGAGGTCAACTATCTTTGGGTTTCTCCTTCTGCCACCTGATGTTGCTCTCAGATCTGGTTCTTAAGCTCTGGTGGAAGATCCTGCTCTGGGAATACTCAGATATCCTGGTGTGAGGAAAATGCCATTGGGTGCAGACTCCCCTCTAGGTTATATACCCTTGTTGCTCATCTGTCGGCATGGGATCCAACCTCCGTACTGTCTTATGGTTGCCCCGCACTTAGGATGTAGGCGCTAAATGCGAGTTGGGTTCTATGTGTCACCATTTACTGGAATCTGGTAGTAAGAGAAGAGACCCCAGTAAATTTCATGCACCTTCTCAGGTTAACTCATATTTCAACTTAGACTTCTTTCCACCTTCAGAACGTTAGGTGGTGACTGTCCATTGCATGGTCAGTAGCTTCTGCTTTGGACTCTGTGTGTCAGCCATGGGAGTATGCCACTCAGATCTCCCTTCCAGAAAGAACGTGATGCAAAGTTAGAGGATAGCCTTCAGCTGCCATGCCATCAGAACTCAGCCAGTCCCGTGTTCACCCAGGGCCCCACGCTCCTCAGGTTGCTCCTAGCCAATGACTGAGCATGGCAGGGGTACTAGAGCTGGGCCCTTCCTGCCCTGTGCTGGACTTCTCCAAAGGGCGGTATTTGTTCTGAGATGCCCCACTGGCCTAGGTAGGACTTTCTATGAGCTGCTGTGTGGTCCGAGGCCCTTCTTCTTCTTCTTCTTTTTTTTAAGATTTTATTTATTTATTTGACAGAGAGAGACAGCGAGAGAGGGAACACAAGCAGGAGGAGTGGGAGAGGGAGAAGCAGGCTTCCTGCTGAGCAGAGAGCCCGATGCGGGGGCTCGATCCCAGGACCCTGGGATCATGACCTGAGCCGGAGGCAGACGTGTTAACGACTGAGCCACCTAGGAGCCCCAGTCTGAGGCTTTTCTTATCCAATCCTCCATCATCCCTTTTTCCCCCTCATGTATGTCAAACTTGCATCATATTCTGAAGCTCTCCAATTTACCTCTAAGCTCTCTCTCCTTTACCCTTTACAAGATCAACTTAGACTTGTAAATCCATCCTGGTGTCTGCATTCTGGAGGATCTGAACCACCATACTCTGTAGTATGAAATTTACAATCCTCTTACCTCACCTGTCTCTGCAACCATTCCTAAAAGATGCAAGCCGTTCACACTCCATCATAAAGCTTGGCATCAATAAAGCATCATAAAGCTTGGCTACAATCTTTAACTGGGGGAAGAATTTGCGCTGCAATAGTGAAAACAGAAACCAAATTGGTATCTCATCAAATCATACTGCCAAATAGGCAAATTTAGTATGTACTAAAAAACCCACCAATATATGTTAAGACATATAAACCAAGGTAAATTACATTTTTATGTGGAACTGAGAGAAAGAAATAAGACAATGGGAGTAAGAAAATATTACAGTCAGTCAGTCAATGAATGTGTGGTCTTGGAGAATCTCTTTCTCAAACAAAAATTAATTTTAAACTGAAGAGATGCAACGAATAAAGATCAAAATGAATGTTGATAGTCTGAGTCCTGTTATAACTTCCAGATGATGTCATTCTGGCAATAACAAAAGAAGTGCCAACATTTGAAATTTATGAAAATTATTCTTGGAACAGGAAACAATGAAACAAAGTACAAAGTCATATAAAGTAGACACAGAAGGAAAAATGAATGGTACTATAGATAAAAAGTAGAGAATGATCCAGAAAGAGTGACTGGTGTTTATTTCAAAAGGTGCAAAGCAATTGAGAAATGGGGGACAAGATTAAGAGGGTATGTGTAGGAGTATATGTATCATAGGCAAATAGACAGGCTTATCAATCAGATTCTTTTGTCAATTTACCTGCATAACAGTGATATGCATGGCTCCCACCAAGAGATACACCATTTCATTGGTGGTGGCACTTTTCATGGCACTATAGGAAAACAGAGAAAATGTGGAGGAAGCTCACATTTCAGTCCCAAGAAGGGAGGTGAGTTTACTTCTCTGTTTAGCTGTTCTTTGTGTTGAACTTTTAACACAAACCAGGCAGGGGGTAAACTTTAAATTCTGACAGCTCCAATTGAAATACTCTGGGACAGAGGAGGAGAGATTTTTGAAAGCCAGAAAGGAAAACTTACAAGAGGATGCAGAGAAGATGGCAGAGTAGAGGGGTTGGGCCGAGGGCCGATAATAGGAAAAATAGAGGGGTATTCACAAGGGAAAGAGAGGATGTGGACAATGGGAATATTAAGGGCTATAGGCAACTGATCCAGGATGAAATGAGTATGCTGTACACTGGGTCTTACCTACATGCTCTTAATCAAGGTCAAGATCAAAATCTAGGGCAGGAGAGAGAGAGACAGTCTTTCGCAAGAGAAGGCACCTGGCGGGAGGAAAGTCAACAACAGAGACTCTCCGAATTATTCAAAACAAAACAGGAATTAGTTGAGTAGGATTATGTAGGACACAGACAGAACAGGTAGAGTTAAGTGAAGAGCCTTATGGCCCTTAGAATAAGACAATGAGAATGTAATTCCCATCGTGGGAATTACAACTTTCTGGAAGAAGGGAAACACGAAAGTTTGCAAATGTATAAAGAAAAATAAAACACACAGCTCAAAAAAGATACACAGAATATACGATGGTCAACTGAGGTGAGAACAATGACCGCTTGAACGTTTGTAAGAAATTGATATTCAGTATTTGTGGAAGTTTAGTTGACATCATCAAACCCTTAAGAAATCCTGAAAATATTAGGGGGAACAAAAAAAGCTCCTGAACAAATTCATGTAATCCAATCAGCTTTTATTAGGGTTCTGCTCTGTATAGCTGGCTTGGTTTTGGGTGTGCAACAATGAACGAGTCTGCCTCCGCGTCTGAGATGAGAAGCACACACCTAACACTTGAGGACGGTATGTTTCACGCTCTATAACAGGGTGTGTAGTTTTCTATTGCAGCTGTAATGGATTGCCACACATTTAGTAGCTTAAAACAACACAAATTTAGTGTCTTACAGGTTTGAAGTCCAAAATGGCCCCACAGGGCTAAAATCAAGATGCTGGCAGGGCTGCGTGTCTGCAGCCCACGTTTCCCGGCTTCTCTCCATCTTCAAAGCAGCAATGGCCAGTAGTGTTTCTCAGGCTGCATCACTCTCACACTGACTCTCTTGCTTTTCTCTTTCACTTATGAGGACCCAGTGGGCCCACCCAGATGATCCAGGGTAACCGACCCTATTTTAAGGTCAACTCACTAGCAACCTTAATTCAGTCTGCAGTCTTGATTCTCCCTTGTCATCCAATGACATATTCACAGGTTCTGGGAATCAGGACGTGGACATCTTTGGAGGCCGTTACTCTATTTAGCACGTGAGACAATTCTCAGATGGGGGGTTATTGATTTATGCAACAAATATGTATTGACCACAGAGTAGGTGTGTCTGGCATGCTTTTGGCACAGAGACATTGCAGGATTCTTCATTCTTCATGTAAACAGTGAGAGCTTATCAGAAGGTTTTATATGAGGAAGGGATGTGTTCAGCTTTGTGTTTCAGAAATGGATTTTGATTTTAATGCGTAAGACATCAGCAATAGAGGATAGACTGGAGATAGAGAAGTCAGTTAGGAAAGCACTGCGATGGCATAAATGAGAAAGGTGAAGTAGGAGCAATCTAAAGAATAAAAAGAAAGTAAATATGAGAAGTTCAGTTTTATGAATGGGAGGACTTGTGGGATGTCTAATCAACAGTGTCCAGTAGTTGCCTTGATCTCCAAGTTTGGACCAGAAATACAGTTTTCCTTTAGATTGGTTTCTAACAGAGAAGAAAAATGGAGAATACCACTAGTAGTTCCTTTGTGTGGTCCTTTTAAGCTTTCCCTTTTTGGTCTCCCTCCCAGAGAAGGGAGACTTCCCCACTGTATTTGTGAATGCAAATCATCATATTGTATTGAAATTTTACATTTCCTGGCCTGTGTCTCCCACTGGACTTTGAGTTTTTATGTCAGTGATGGTGTCTTATTCAGCTTCACATTGTCAGCAGATAGCAGAGCATATGACTCAGAGTAGTCCTCTGGACAGCATTTTAAAGAGAAAGAATGAGGGGCGCCTGGGTGGCTCAGTTGGTTGGGCGACTGCCTTCGGCTCAGGTCATGATCCTGGAGTCCTGGGATCGAGTTCCGCATCGGGCTCCCTGCTCGGCGGGGAGCCTGCTTCTCCCTCTGACCCTCCCCCCTCTCATGTGCTCTCTGTCTCTCTCATTCTCTCTGTCTCAAATAAATAAATAAAATCTTTAAAAAAAAAAAATAAAGAGAAAGAATGAATCCAATACAAGATGGGGCTCTGCCCCATTTGCCTACCATTTAAAGGAGAGATTGAGCAGAGCAAAAGCCAATTAGGCATAGAGTTACAAGAAAATGAGTTATAAAATATCCTGAGTGAGGAGATACTGCAAAGCAGTTGGGATTGAGTGGTTTCATTATCAGCTTCCTTTGGAACTTCTAAAAGGAAATGAAGAACACTTCTAATTCATTTCATGAACATGTCCTGAATATCTGGATGTGGTAGGCATTATGTCAAAACTCAAATTCTGCATCCTAATGTTTAGCAGGAAATTAGACAAGATCGGGGGATTTTAAGTCAGGATAGCATTTGGACTCTTATGAGAAATCCACATTTAAACACAGGATGATCCTATAAGCAGGTTAAGTGGATTAAACAGCTGTTTGTAGAATAAAATGAATATAATCTTTGAACTGTATTCATCTGGCATGTAGTTATTTCCTCAAATATATTAAAACCATGCCACTAACTCATGGCACATTAGGTTTTTTTTTTTAATCGATAGTCTGTAAACAGCACTAAAAAAATTGTTGTTTAAAGTAAAATTTCAGAATCTCTATGTACCCTGTGGGACTTGCCCACTAGTTTTGTGGTGGCAGAATTTCTCTGAGGAAAATAAAAGTACTTCTGGGGGCATATTTTCCTTGACCTGTGTGCATAGTATAAGGGAGTCTGCAGTCCTTTTGAATATCAGTAAGCCATGGATGAGGCACGTCCCAGAAGGTTCCCCAGAGTGGCCAACGTATGTGGCAGGTAAGATGCAGATTGAATTTGAAGAAGACAAGTTAAAGAGTCAAAGGCTTTCCTCTTACTCACCTTGCCAGGAGAATAGTGGTCAGGATTCGCCCACCGCTGGCTGCTTCTCGGATCAACCTGTCCAGTCATTCTAGTCAACTGAGTTATGCCAGAAAGTCAGTTTGCTGATTGGTTGAGCAAGCTGGCGAGGCCCCGCCGTGTTGTTGAAGGAGTCTTCATTGCTTTGCTTTATGTGTTCACCCACATAAACACAGCCTGTGTTCTACTCTCGTAAGAGGAAAGGAGACACTTATTATCACCTTTTAAACATTTTAATTCCTGTCTCTCTACAATAAGATGAAGAATGTTTTGCATTATGTTCTGGCTCTTCCTTTTCGATCCTCTACCAATTAGCAGAGCGGTCTAAG
This sequence comes from Leptonychotes weddellii, assembly GCF_054177405.1. Taxonomy (NCBI): domain Eukaryota; kingdom Metazoa; phylum Chordata; class Mammalia; order Carnivora; family Phocidae; genus Leptonychotes; species Leptonychotes weddellii. The sequence continues at coordinate 6,755 of NW_027717405.1, read as the reverse complement.
TAATTCTTTGTGCACTGAAGGTGTGATGAATCCTCATCTTTTGGTCTTCTCGTGTTATATACACATGCCTTTGCTTGTCTTCTGAGTCTTCTTGAGAACAGTCTCCACAGTGTTTCAGTTTCTCTGGGAGATTCTAGAAACCATACCCGAATGGGGGGATTGGGTGGAAGAGGAGTTAAACTTACTGTTTTTGGCTCTTAAATTAAGAACACAAATAGTTAGATGTGTGTGATTTCAATTAGGATTAATTTAAGAAACATGTACTGAGTGGCCATTCTCTGTCCGCTAGTCTGCTGTGCCTGGACATACAAAGATGAAGAAGATTCTAACTTCCCTCAGTGATTTCAAAGTTTGGTAGGAAAGTCAAGTGAATAGAACAAGAGCAGCACGATGAGATGAAAGCTCCTTAGAAATGTCTACACGACCCTATGGAAACACATAGATCGACCAAAGAGTAATATCTAGTTTAGAAATTCAAAGGTGATTTTTGCTTCTATAATTTAATGGTATCTACCCCAAAATAGGATATTCTTCCCTGTAAGAAACTTGGTCTCCTGTCACTGAAGGTTTGCAAGTTGGGATTAAACTGGAAGGATAAAACAATGGGAAAGGGGGTTTCATATGGGTCAGCTGGGACATTGATAGTCTTTCTAAGTCTTAAAGTCAAGGATTCATTCAACACCAGGGCAGGGCTGAGTAAGTATAAAGTAGTAAATCCTTATATAAAGTCAACAGGCCTCTCGATGAGGTTGAACTCCTCACTGCCTGGTAATCCCACTCTCACCCCGCTCACCTGCAGTAATACTGCTAGTGATCATTTTCAGAGTGCTTTGAAGTCTACAGCCTTCTACTCCTGTCACATCACCTCTGCTATTTCCAAGGAGTCTCTAACTCACATTCCATCACAACCAGTCTTGTCCGGAAGCACCTTTCATCACCATCTTCCCAATGATGCTATAGTCCTCTTCTCAGTATTTATGCAAAGAAAACGAAAACCCTAATTTGAAAAGATAGATGCACCTTCATGTTCACTGTAGCATTATTTACAATGGAAATTACCTAAATGTCCATTGATGGGTGAATGCATGAAGAAAATGTGGTGTATATATATATATATATTGGGGTAGAATGTATATATATATATATATATATATATATATACATACACACACACACAATGGAATAATATTTAGCCATAAAAAGGGAAATCCTGCCATTTGCAACAATGTGGAAGGGAGTTGAAGGTGTTATGCTAAGTGAAATAAGTCAGACAGGGAAAGACACATACCATATGACTTCACTTATATGTGGAATCCAAACAAAACAAAACAAAGCTCAAAAACCAAAATTCACACTGAGCTAACAGACACAAAGAAGAGATTGGTTGTTGCCAGAGGCAGGGGGGTGGGGGTGGGGATGAGTGAAATGGGTGAAAGAAGTCAAAGGATACAAATATTTCCAGTTATGAAATAAATAAGTCATGGGGATATAACATACTGCATGGTGGCAATAGTTAATTATACTGTATTTTATATTTGAAAGTTACTAAGAGAATAAATCTCAGAAGTTCTCATCACAAGAAAAAAATTTTATAACCACATGTGGGGATGGATGTTAACTAGACTTATTGTGATCATTTTGCAATCTATACAGATAGTGGATCACTATGTTGCACACTTGAAACTAATAAGATGGTATGTGTCAATTATGCCTGAATTAAAAAAAAAAGATGCAGTGCATGTTAACATGAGAAAATATGCCTATAGTCTATATTCAGGCTTTTCACTTTATGTCATTTGCATTCAAAAGCAATAGGGATTTTTTTTTCCATGACACCCTCAGTATTCAGCCCAGATCACTGGATGTCTTATTTTTTTCAAGCACGGGATATTGCTTTGAGATAAAAGTCCCTAAAACAGCAGTAATATTTATTGCCAAAGGGGGCTTATAAATAACTCTTTTAAATTGAGTTTCTGTGACTTTTAATAAGGTACAATTTCTGCCTCCTATCTATTTGCTCCCTAGACTCTTGATTTTAACTCAGGTTGACAAGGGAGAGACACAAATCTAGATTTCGTTCCATAGATTTTTCTTATAATGTGCCTGAGATAGAACAGAATGAGGAAGGGCAGCAGGGCAGCAATTTTCATGGAAGAGGCATTGGCAGGCTGTGGGATGTCTGCACCCATTCCTTCATCAAGTATTGACTGAGCAAACTTTATGTGTGAGACTCTACTAAATTCTGACCAAGTGGAGGAAAATCATGGTTCCTAGTGCCTAAGAGTTCACAGTCTAGGTAATGCAAACTCTTTTTCCTACATACTTCCTAGGAATTGAAAGAAAAGGACTTGGGTTGGTACATTTCAATGTCAAGTTAAGAAACAAAGCCTAATGATATAACTCAGAATGGAGAGGGAAAAAATTGCACACTAAAATTCAAAGTATTGGTTCACAGGAAATACAAAGTTGTATCAATAGAAGGAGTATTATTCCCATGTACAGTCTCTTTATGTGGGTGAGCATCAGAAAGAAATCCTCAAGTGGACCATCTAGTTGCTTCTAGAAACCCTGTGGGGGAAAAGCAGCAATATTCCCCTGCCATCCTTCTATCCACAGGACCAGAGCTCATCCTCAACTGTCTTCCCTCCAGCCCTTGCCCCTAGACACCATAGACCAGATCCAGCCTCTCTGCAGAGCAGGAGGAACTGGGCGAAGGAGTAAATCATTGACATTCTGCAACTAAGAATGAATATTTTATAGCATATAACAATGAGTTGATGGAAACTCGATTAGTTTTGCAGGAATGCTTAATGGAGATTGTGGGACGAGGATAAAGAGAGACATGTAAAACAGAGGGTAACAAGTAGGTTTATAGGGAGTAGCCTCCCCCAGTAGGCAGAAAATCCCAACTTTGTGTGGTAGTAGAGATCTAAGTAGCTAAATGCATGACATGATGCTTGATTAACTCTTCCCCCACCTAAATCCACTCCGTGAAGAACTGCTTAAGCCACCATTGGTATCCAGAAACTATTTAATTCAGAGAAATACAGAAGAGGGAGTATAAGGAATATCCCACTAAAAAGAGAAAATCATCTATTCACAGACATAGACCTAACCGAAAGAACTATGAAATAACGCCCCAAACTACCCCCTTTCCTGAGAATGTGTAGAGAAATATCCTGTAGGATTCATGTATATCTTTGAAGACTCAGCTCAAACATCACTTCTACTGGGAAGCCACCTCTGAACCCCTCAAAGTGTTAATCCTCCTCTGAACCCTCATGGTACATCATCCATAGTGCAGACTTATGTGGTTGTACTTGTAGGTTTGCTTAACTATATCCTATTCATTTGTGTATTACCAGAACCTGGCATAGTGCTTGATCTTTGTTTCTGCCCAATAATTGTTTGTTGAGTGAATGGATTGCAGGAGTTGGACGGATGGGAAGTGGAGATACAGGATACTGGACGTACATAGAAAAGTTAGGGAAGTTAAAAAAAAAGTTCTCTAAGTGAGTCATAAGGATCTGAAGTAGTAATGGAATGGAGATAATGAATGTGAGATAAATAGGCAAGGCAACAAATGAATAAAATTGAGCAGCCCGTCATTACGGGAGAGGAGAGAAAATGACCTCCCAGACCGAGAGCTCTCCGAGGCAGTGAGTCAGATAGAAAGGCAACAAGCCTTCAACACCCACACATGAAAACCTGCTTGGTGGGAAAATTGTGTTCAGATTTGATTTTGCTGGGCTTAGAGTATTGTTGCAATGTCGATTGTATGTGTCACAATTGTGCATGTGGGACTTGAGTTTTAAGTGAATTCATGGCAAGTGATGATTTGATAAACAACTGTTAGGATATGGTATTTGAAGGCAAGAGAATTTATGAATTTGATGAATGATAAAATACATGTCAAGAAGAAAATAAGATCGATAATAGTACTTTGGGCAATTTGGGCATTTCATGGATTTGAGGAGAAAGAAGACCTACAGGAAGTGTCAAAGAGGCCCAGAAAAAACTCGAATTTATCTTCATTAAAGACAAAAATAGAGTAACTTCCTCAAGCAGATTAAGTAGCCAAAGAGGCACCTGCTGGGCAGAATACAGGTTAAATCTCAACAAGACTCCGCCTTCTTTCTGTTTTGCATGTATTGAGAGAAATGTTTAACTCGTTAAGCAAAAGAAAAATACTAAAATCCCAAGGAGTCATAGGTATTTTTTCTAATGGTGATAAGAATTGAAGTTAATTGCTAATTAAATAATCCATTTTTGTTACACTTCTATCAGGCTCACTCTAAGACCCATGCATATTGGAAAGATTATTGACTTTGAAACCAAATTTGCCAGGGTTTGAAATTTCTCCATACTAATTAGTTATATGACATCAGGAAATTTATTTAATATTTTTGAATCTCAGTTTACTCATGGGTAAAATGGAGATTGTAATGCTTACCATGCAGTACCGTTGTGAAAATGAGACTGTATATATAAATTACTTAGCATACCATTTATAGTAAATGATAATCATTAGTTGTCAGTCCTTTTGCTTCCCTGAGTCCCAACGTCACTTAACCGTTATGGGAAATCTCTGAAAATATATTTGCATGTTCTTTTGCCTGAATATAGAAAACCACAAAGGGCATTAATCAGGATTTTATGGAAAGATACTGGAGAAGTGTGCAAAACTGAAAGAGAGATCTAGGAACTAGGTAAACCTGTGGAAACGTGCCTAGATTGGAATTCATACAGGTGGTCCTGCCATTTCCTGATTTCCAAGGACAAAATGTGGTGCAGAGAAGGGATGAAAAGTCTGTAGAATGGGAAGAGTGCCATCCACCTATCTGGAGTGACTTGCCTCTTTCCTGGGTCTCGCTTTGCCCCCTGTGTATAGGACTCATGAGCAAACCAACACATAGGCTAGAGAGAAGATGTCCGGACAAAAAATAGAAGAGCCACTATGGTTATTATTTTGTTCTTTCTAAGCCTTACATTTTTTTACTTGTCTTAGCCATTGGCGAAGACCTCCAAAGCTATATTGAATGGGAGCAGTGATAAGGGGTATCTTTATCTTCTTTTTGGCTTTTGTGGGAATGTTTCTAGCATTTGCTGTAAGATTTTGATAGATACCAATTTAAGTAAGTTTGTTTTGTTCTTAGTATGCCACAAGTTTTATTTTTTAATCATGACAGGGTGCCGTTGATGGTTGAGGTAATTTGAATAATTTTTTCCTAAAATATTAGTTTTTTTTTTTCATTTAATCTGTTAATACGATCAGTGACTTGATTTCTTAAATTGTTGAATCAGTTTGAGTTGTTGGGATAGGTCCTCTTGTTTACATTTTGTTCTTTGGTAAATGCTGAATTTCACTTATTAAGAAAACATGATTTTTGATTCCATGGGTGAAAGTGACCCATGGCTTTTTGGGTTTGGAGATCAAAGTTTTTCCAGAAGTATAAAATAAGCTGGGCGACTTTCTTATTGCTAAACACTGGGCCAGTTTGCATAAAATAGGGATTATTTGCTTGTAGCTTTGATAGAAATTTTTGTAAAGCATCTGAGCCTGGTACCTTTCCTTGAGGGAGAGAATCTCCTTTACTTTTTCCTTTAAGTTTTCTGGCTGTGATTATATTAACCACAGGTGTATTGCTGGGGGCAGGTAGCTCAGGTATTATGACATTAACAGGCCCAACTAATTGCTACCGTGACTTTGTCCAGCATCATATGGTAATTCAGAAAATTTTTCTCCTCCTCCAGATTTCCCCTTTCCCCTCTTCCTTATGTCTTAAAACTGATGCTCTTGAAATCTGAGTGTGCTCCTATTTTGAGATGTTATCTATGTGGACAGACCAGGACTCTGGTTGTTAAAGGCTTGACCTCAGAATATTTTGTGGGAGATACAGGATTACTCCACCTTCATCATAGGTGGATTTCTGTCAATATAACAAATAATTTCTCTCTCCTCCTTCACCGTATTCCAGATTCTGATAGGTCCCCATAGGGGTAGAGAGGTGAGCATGAACTTGCTTTTGACCTATAAGTAAAGGGGCTTGAGGCAGGCAAGAGCAGTCTGGGAACCTCTGTGCTAAATAGTGGTTGTGTTTAAATAACACATTGATGTTTGGGGTTTTTTTCCAGTATAATTAACATACAATGTTAGTTTCAGGTGAACAACATCGATTAAAAAGTTCTATACAGCACTCAATGCTCACCATGATATGCAGTCACTATTACTGTACGATATTACAGTATTATTGGCTACATTCCTGATACTGTACTGCTCATGTCTGGGACTTACTTTCTATATAGAGGTTGGCACCTCTTAATCTCCTTTATTTTCACCCTCCTCCCCACCCATCTGCCCTCTGACAACCACTAGTTCTCTGTATTTGAGAGTCTATTTGTTTTTTTGTTTTGTTTTGTTTTTTAAATTCTGTACAGAAGTGAAATCCTATGGTATTTGTCTTTGATCTGTCTGACTTGTTTCACTTAGCATAACATACTCTAGGTCCATTGATGTGGTTGCTCATGGCAAGATCCCATTGTTTTTTATGACTGAGTACTGTTCCTGTGTGTGTGTGTGTGTGTGTGTGTGTGTGTGTGTACACACTACGTCGTCTTTTTTTTTTTTCCAATTTTTTTTTTTTATTCTTATGTTAATCCCCATACATTACATCATTAGTTCTAGATGAAGTGTTCCATGATTCATTGTTCGTGCACAACACCCAGTGCTCCATGCAGAACGTGTCCTCCTCAAT
>NW_027717404.1:0-324 GCF_054177405.1 Leptonychotes weddellii | reverse complement strand
GTTAAGCGTCTGCCTTCGGCTCAGGTCATGATCCCGGGGTCCTGGGATCGAGTCCCGCATCGGGTTCCCTGCTCCGCGGGAAGCCTGCTTCTTCCTCCCCCACTCCCCCTGCTTATGTTCCCTCTCTCGCTGTGTGTCTCTCTGTCAAATAAATAAATAAAATCTTTAAAAAAAAAAAAAATTTAGGAATGACACCACTCGCAGTTGGGAAAAACCATTATGAAAATGTAGTATTTTGAGTTAGATCTTGAAGACTGAGGTGAGGATGAGAAGGGGAGGCATCCCAGACAATGGGCACATTGTGAGAGGAAAAACAGAGGAGAG
>NW_027717403.1:0-324 GCF_054177405.1 Leptonychotes weddellii | reverse complement strand
CTGAGCCGAAGGCAGACGCTTAACGACTGAGCCACCCAGGCGCCCACACAAAGACTCTTGATGAGAAAATATGGACCCTTCTCCACTGAGGTGTGAACTGCTCATTGCTATCATCCCTGCAATTTGCTGGTGTGTCTAGAAAAAGAACAGGATTTGTCTTGGGGACAAAATTTCAGGGGTGTTTATTCATCAACTGATATATATTAAGCAACCACCATATGCCATGCACTGTCCTAAATTCTGGGGAAACAAGAGTTAACAAAAAGAAAAAAGAGAGAAAAAGAAAAACTTCTGCCCTCATGGAGCTTACATTTTGTTAGGGAG
>NW_027717402.1:0-324 GCF_054177405.1 Leptonychotes weddellii | reverse complement strand
TTTAGCATTTTAATGATTCAAAGCTTGTTAAGTAGATCAGAATAATGGTTAGCATTTATTAAGCACTTACTATCGGGCAATAAGCACTTTATATATAATAACTTATTTTATTCTCACAGCCATATGAGGTAGGTACATTGTGTTCACCATTATATGCCCAAAGTCATAAGCCAGTAAGCAACAGAACCAGGATTCAAAGTCAGGCAATCTGACTCCAGAGTCCATAATGCAATTCTGCTTCACCCCCCCGCCAAAAAAAGAGGAAAGACATAAAAACAAAATTCAAAAAAAAGCATAAGCAATCAGAGTCTTAAAATCATGCTG
>NW_027717401.1:0-324 GCF_054177405.1 Leptonychotes weddellii | reverse complement strand
TGTTGATTTTCCCCACACACCCCGGGCTCAGAAGTGGTGTGGGCTTGGCCTGAGCAATCAGTGTGCTACTAGCTACTACCTGCAAGTGTTCCCTGCATGGGGGAAGCCAGCCGGGCAGGACGCTGGCGAGGAGGGTGGAGGGCAGCGCGGCGGAGCCAGAGGATGGCGGCCTACCGGCCAAAAACCCAAGCCGTGTCTCCCCTGACTGGTGTGCTGGATTCACAGCTCCAAACCTCTCGAGATAACAATTTCAAGTCTTTATAGAGAGCTTACTGTGTGCCAGGCACGTGCCAAGCTTTTCTTCTGGATTATCTCAGAGCTGTC
>NW_027717400.1:0-324 GCF_054177405.1 Leptonychotes weddellii | reverse complement strand
ATTTCAGAATTTGGGGAGAAACATAAAAGAGGAATTTACAAAAAGACTTCAGGGGCTTCACTGCCTTTTTAATTAGTCCTAAGACGTATCTAAGATATTTGAAGTGACTCCATAAAGATCCAAGCAGGATATACCAGTCTGGATTTGGTCAGAGAACAGAGTCACTGCAAGTATTAAGAAATCAGGAGTTTAGGGGCACCCAGCTGGCACAGTCAGTTAAGCATCTGCCTTCAGCTCAGGTCATAATCCCAGGATCCTGGGATCAAGCCCAGCGTCAGGTTCCCTGCTCAGCGGGAGCCTGCTTCTCCCTCTCCCTCTGCTGCT
>NW_027717399.1:0-324 GCF_054177405.1 Leptonychotes weddellii | reverse complement strand
TGAAAAGGAATTTTTTCAATTTCCTCCATTTGATGTAAAGGCATATGTCACTGCGGAATTTGTTTTATCTGTGAATGCTTGTCTTAGCAGCAATATTTATAATAATGACAATTAAAATTAAATGAGCGGGGCGCCTGGGTGGCTCAGTTGGTTAAGCGACTGCCTTCGGCTCAGGTCATGATCCTGGAGTCCCGGGATCAAGTCCCGCATCGGGCTCCCTGCTCGGCAGGGAGTCTGCTTCTCCCTCTGACCCTCCTCCCTCTCATGCTCTCTGTCTCTCATTCTCTCTGTCTCAAATAAATAAATAAAATCTTTAAAAAAAAT
>NW_027717398.1:0-324 GCF_054177405.1 Leptonychotes weddellii | reverse complement strand
TCTTTCTTCCATTTGTTACAAAATATTACTTGTAGCCTTTATAATGTAGAAGGATTTTAATTAAGATAAGAACGGAACACAGATTTTTTTTAAAGTAAAACATATAGGCATAAAAGACACTCATTGGAAACTTTTGAAATGAATATAGGAACCATGGATAATCATTCTGCCATACAAGTTTCTTGTATAATTATACTACATAAAATGTTTAATTGCTGAATGCTAAAAGGCAAACTTAGCCATATAGACTTAGCTATTGGAAAACTGATTAAACCTAAAATCAACATGAACCTGCAGTTTGGGGGCTGAAATAACAAAGAATTT
>NW_027717397.1:0-324 GCF_054177405.1 Leptonychotes weddellii | reverse complement strand
ATGTAATGTATGGGAATTAACATAAGAATAAAAAAAATAAATTAATAAAATAAAAAAAATTAAATTTAAAAGATAAACTTATAAATTCTCAAAAAAACATAGGAAGAAAGATTTGCAACTTTAGCGTAGGTAGAAATTTTATGTAACATGCAAACAAAACTACAGATAAACTGGTCTTTCAAAACTAAACAATTTTGCTCTTCAAAAAGATGATATCAAGTGGGAAAAAAAGGCAGCATAATTCTTTCTTTTTTAAATGCGTGGCTTGGACGCATCCTAGATCCTGAGATCAAGACCTCAGCTGAAATCAAGAGTCAGACACTT
>NW_027717396.1:0-324 GCF_054177405.1 Leptonychotes weddellii | reverse complement strand
GCGCACCTGGTTCACGAGTTAAGGTATTTACTAGAAATTGTTGCATTTCATATTTGCCATCTTGGGTAAAAACGCATGGATTTGGGTTTCCTCAGAACAGTCCAGCATTTTCCATTCTTCCTCATATCCCCCTGTACTGCTTCTCACCAGGAACAAGTTACTTGGGGGCACCCCTTTTGGGCTGACCTTACAGATGACTCGGTTGACTTGTTAGTGGAGTTGCACTTGGGATGTGCACGCTTCCTCGTGTTTGCTGTGTGCTCACTGAGCCCCCGGCCCCTCCCCAGCACTGTCCCCCCTGCCGCCAGGACTGCCTGCCTCCTC
>NW_027717395.1:0-324 GCF_054177405.1 Leptonychotes weddellii | reverse complement strand
GCCCGCCTCCCCAGAGCAGCCTGAGACTCCGACGGGGATGCCGAGGACGACGACCCGGCACTCTTGGAGGTCAGATGAGGACGGGCTCCTGAGTCTCCTGACTCTCAGGAGAGTCTGGTAGCGACAGGTCATCGACCAGCACGAGGCCAGACGGTGAGCAGCATCTACCAGGACCGTCTCCACACACGGAGCTTGTGACGCTGGGACGGCCCCTTGCTGGAGGAACCCGGCCCTGGTTAAGAGCCCGTGGCTAGCAGGAGAGAGTCACCGCCCTCCCAGCTGGCAGGGGGACCACGGTGCTGGTAAGAGGCGCAGAACCACGTG
>NW_027717394.1:0-5535 GCF_054177405.1 Leptonychotes weddellii | reverse complement strand
GGCAACCCACAGAAGGGGAGAAGATATTTGCAAATGACACTACAGAAAGAGGGCTGGTACCCAAGATCTATAAAGAACTTCTCAAACTCAACACCCAAAAAACAAAGAACCAAGTCAAAAAGTGGGCAGAAGATATGAAAAGACACTTCTCTGAGGAAGACATACAAATGGCCTACAGACATATGAAAAAATGCTCATCATCATTAGCCATTAGGGAAATCCAAATCAAAACCACACTGAGATACCACCTTACACAAGTTAGAATGGCCAAAATGGAGAGGGAAAGAAACAACAAATGTTGGAGAGGCTGTGGAGAAAGGGGAAGACTCTTGCACTGTTGTGGGAAAGCAAGTTGGTAGAGCCACTTTGGAAAACACTGTGGAGGTTCCTCAAAAATTTAAAAATAGAGCTAGCCTATGACCCAGCAATTGCACTCTTGGGTATTTACGCCAATGACACAGATGTAGTGAAAAGAAGGGTCATACGCACCCCAATGTTCCTAGCAGCAATGTCTGCAATAGCCAAACTGTGGAAAGAGCCGAGATGCCCTTCAACAGATGAATGGATAAAGAAGATGTGGTCCATATATACAGTGGAATATTACTCAGCCATCAGAAAGGATGAATACCCAACTTTTATATCAACATGGATGGGACTGGAGGAGATTATGCTAAGTGAAATAGGTCAAGCAGAGAATGTCAATTATCATCTGCTTTCACGTATTTGTGGAACATAAGGAATAGCATGGAGGACATTAGGAGAAGGAAGGGAAAAATGGGGGAGGGGAATTGGAGGGAGAGATGAACCATGAGAGACTATGGACTCTGAAAAACAAACATGGTTTTAGATGGGATGGGGAAGGGGGGATTGGTTAGCCCAGTGATGGGTATTAAGGAGGGCACATACTGCATGGAGCACTGGGTGTTATATGAGAACAATGGATCGTGGATCACCACATCAGAAACCGATGAGGTATTGTATGGTGACTAACCTAACATAATAAAATTTAAAAAAAAAGAAATAAACTTTTCAAACTCTTTAAAAAAAAAAAGGATTTAAAGAATTAATGTAATAAGTTCCTCATGGCTACTGTTATATTTGTCTGAACCATGAAACTGTTTGAATTTTCTGTCTCTCGTGTAAAGGGAAGAACTCTAGGGTAGGTAGCAAGAACACTTCACAGAGGAAATATCATCTGACTGGGCCCTTAAAAAAAGGGCAGACAGACTAGCCCAAACAAAGGCATGTATGCATGAACCCACAGGCTCTGTGTGCAAGGCAGTAGTTCCAAGGAATAAGGCTGAAGTCTTAGGCATCTGGGAGAATGACAGGAGTACACTTGGGAAGCTAAAAAATAGATTTTGTGGAATCAGCAGTGTCCTGTCCAACCATTTCAAATGACTACAGACATTTCAAAAAGTCATTTAAAAACCTTCGCTGGGAGGGGGGAAAAGATGGTGGAGGAGTAGGGGACCCTATTTCAACTTGTTCCCAGAATTGAGCTGGGTATCTACCAGACCACTCTGAGCACCCACAAAACCAACCTGAGATGTAAGAAGATCTGGATCTCTACAAACAGAATATCGCAGGTGGTTGGTTTTGAGGTATGAAGCAGGGAACCATGATTCCACGGGCAGATATCAGAGGATAAACGGCAGCGGGAAGGTTCCTGGCCATGGAGATCCTACACCACCAGTGTGAGACAGCCTCCCATGCTGGGGACCGGGCACAGACTCGCAGACAGGTAGCAGCGGCTAAAGGACTTTAGGGCAGCCCCTGGGGCAGAAACCCAAAGCGGCCTGGTCACGCAAGTGAACTGGGAGAGGCTGGAGGTTTTAGAAGCACAAAAGGCAGAGACGTACCCTGAACTGGAGGCAGGACTGGGAGTGCTGCCGAGGGGTGCACAACCCAGGACGCTGCAGTTTATAGCAGCACGGACAGAAACTGAGACCGTGTGGCCTGGAGAGCTCACTGAAGAACAGACTGCGGTCTCTCTGCTCTGAGGCAGAGGGTTAGAAATGGTCTCTTCTGCTCTGAGTCACTGAAGAGACATGGAAAGCCACCAGAGAACAAAAGATCCAAAAACTGATTCCCGCTGAGCTCATCCCCCGCCACAGGAGGGCAGGGCAACTCTGCCCAAACAGGGTTGCCTGAATAAGAGCATGGCAGGCCCCTCCCCCAGAAGACAGGCTGGGAAAAAAAGAGGCCAGCAACCCTAAGGTGCCTAGAAAACAGGTGCATCTTGATTGGGATCTGGTCAATAATTTGGGCTCTATACGTTCCCTCAAACACCCATCCACAGAATGATTAGGAGGAGGAGCCCCCACAATAGAAAAGACTCAGAGCTTATGACTTATGCTGCAGATTTACAAATGGATGCAGAGATAACCAAGGTGTCAGAGATGGAATTCAGGCTAGCAATTGTGAAGACAATGGCTAGAATGGAGAAATCAATTAATGGCAACCTAGAGTCTCTAAGGGCAGAAACTAAAGGTGAATTGGCAGAACTTAAAAATGCTATCAGTGAGATCCTATCCAATCTAGATAATCTAACAGCTAGGGTACCTGAGGCAGAAGAGCAAAAAGAGACCTGGAAGACAATATAATAGATAAAAAGGGAAAAGAGGAGGCCAGGGAGAAAGAATTCAGAATCCATGAAAATCGATCGAGAGAAATAAGTGACACCATGAGGCGTTCCAGTGTCAGAATATTTGGAATCCCCTAGGGAGTGGAGAGAGAGAGAAGACTAGAAGATGTATTTGAGCAAATTGTAGCTGAGAACTTCCCTAATCTGGGGAATGAAACAAACATTCGCATCCTAGAGGCAGAGAGGACCCGTCCCAAGATGAAGGAAAACAGGCCAACACACCGGCATGTTATAGTAAAACTTGCAAATCTTAGAACCAAGGAACCATCTTCAGGGCAGTTAGGGGGAAGAGATTCCTTACGTACAGAGGGAGGAAGATCAGAATCACGTCAGACCTATCCACGGAGACCTGGCAAGTAAGAAAGGACTGGCCAGACATATTCAGGGTACTAAATGAGAAGAACAGGCAGCCAAGAACGCTTTATCTGGCAAGGCTGTCATTTAGAATGGATGGAGAGATGCAGAGCTTCCACGACCGGTGCGAACGGAAAGAATATGTGACCACTAAGCTGGCTTGCAAGAAATATTAAGGGGGTTCTATAAAAGGAGAAAGACCCCCAAGAGTGATATACAACAGAAATTTACAGGGGCAATCTATAAAAACAACGTCTTCGCAGGCAACATGATGACAATTAATTCATATCTTTCAATAATCACTCTCAACGGGAATGGCCTAAACGCTCCCATAAAATGGCACAGGGTTGTAGATTGGATAAAAAGACAGGACCCATCCATATGCTGTCTACAAGAGACTCATTTTGAACCTAAAGATACATCCAGACTGAAAGTGAAGGGATGGAGATCCATCTTCCATGCCAGCGGACCTCAAAAGAAAGCTGGGGTAGCAATTCTTCTATCAGACAAGTTAGATTTTAAACTAAAGTCTGTAGTTAGAGACACTAGGGACACTCTATCATTCTTAAAGGGTTTGTCCCACAAGAAGACCTAACAGTTGTAAATATCTATGCCTCCAACATGGGAGCAGCCATCTACATGAGCCAACTGTCAACCAAAATAAAGAGTCATACTGATAACAATACGTTAACTGTAGGAGACTGCAATACTCCACTCTCAGCAATGGACAGATCATCTAAGCAGAAAATCAACAAGGAAACAAGAGCTTTGAATGATACATTGGACCAGATGGACCTCATAGATATGTACAGAACATTCCACCCTAAAACAACAGAATACTCATTCTTCTCGAGTGCACATGGAACTTTCTCCAGAATAGACCATACCCTGGGTCACAAATCAGGTCTCAACCCATGCCAAACGATTGAGATTATTCCCTGCATATTCTCAGACCACAAAGCTCTAAAACTGGAACTCAATCACAAGAAAAATTTGGCAGAAATTCAAACACTTGGAAGCTAAAGAGCACATTGCTCAAGAATGTTTGGGTCAACCAGGAAATCAAAGAAGAAGTTAAACAATTCATGGAAATCAATGAGAATGAAAACACATCAGTCCAAAACCTATGGGATACTGCAAAGGCGGTCCTAAGGGGGAAATACATAGCCATCCCAGGCTCACTCAAAGAAATAAAAAAATCCTGAATGCACCAACTAACTCTACACCTTAAAGAACTAGAGAAAAAGCAACAAACGATGCCTAGGCCATGCATTAGAAGAGAAATAATTAAAATTAGAGCAGAAATCAATGAATTAGAAACCAGAAACACAGTAGATCAGATCAACAAAACTAAAAGTTGGTTCTTTGAAAGAATTAATAAGATCAATAAACCACTGGCCAGACTTATCCAAAAGAAGAGAGAAAAGACCCAATTTAAGAAGATTATGAATGAAAAGGGAGAGATCACGACTAACACCAAGAAAATAGAAACAATTATTAGAAATTATTATCAACAACACTATGCCAGTAAACTGAGCATTCTGAATGAAATGGAGACCTTCCTGGAAACCTATAAGCTGCCAAGACGGAAGCAGGAAGAAATGGACAACCTGAATAGGACAATAACCAGTAAAGAGGTTGAAGCAGTGATAAAAAACCTCCCAAAAAACAAGAGTCCAGGGCCTGATGGATTCCCTGGGGAATTCTACCAAACATTCAAAGAGGAAATAATACCTGGTCTACCGAAGCTGTTTCAAAAAATAGAAACAGAAGGAAAACATCCACACTCATTCTATGAGGCCAGCATTACCTTAATTCCCAAACCAGGCAAAGACCCCATCAAAAAGGAGAATTTCAGACTGATATCCCTGATGAATATGGCTTCCAAAATCCTCAACAAAATCCTAGCTAATAGGATCCAACAATACATTAAAAGGATCATCCAGCACGATCAAGTGGGAATTATCCCCGGGATGCAAGGGTGGTTCAACATTCACAAATCAATCAATGTGATGGAGCACATTAATAAGAGGAGGGAGGAGAACCATACGGTCCTCTCAGTTGATGCAGAAAAAGCATTTGACAAAATACAGCAATGTTTCCTGATTAAAACTCTTCAGAGTATAGGAATAGAGGGAACATTCCTCAAGTTCATAAAATGCATCTATGAAAAACCCACAGCGAATATCATCCTCAATGGGGAAAAGCTGAGAGCCATTCCCTTACGATCAGGAGCACATCAAGGATGCCCGCTCCCGCCACTATTGTTCAACATAGTAGTAGAAGTCCTAGCAACAGCAATCAGACAACAAAAAGAAATAAAAGGTATTCAAATTGGCAAAGAAGAAGTCAAACTCTCTCTTGTCACAGACGACATGATACTTTATGTGGAAAACCCAAAAGACTCCACCCCAAAATTACTAGAACTCATCCAGCAATTCAGTAATGTGGCAGGATACAAAATCAATGCACAGAAATCAGTTGCTTCCTTATACACTAACAATGCAACTGTAGAAAGAGAAATTAGAGAAACG
>NW_027717393.1:0-324 GCF_054177405.1 Leptonychotes weddellii | reverse complement strand
TACACTTTGTCTCAGAAAAAAAAACTGTAATCAGGGAACTAAATTTGCTTACAGAATTATAACATTTTATACTACACCAAGGGAATATTAGAGACAGTAGATATGGTTGGATGTAGAAATATAAATATATATATATATATGGGTTAGTATACACATACATATTTACTAGCTCTGCTGAGAGGGCCAAACAGCAATGACATCCACCCCAGCCCAGAGATGAGTACATCTAATGCCCAGATCTTGGTTTCTTTTTCTTTTTTTAAAAAAAGTATGTATTTTTGGGCGCCTGGGTGGCTCAGTTGGTTAAGCAACTGCCTTCAGCTC
>NW_027717392.1:0-324 GCF_054177405.1 Leptonychotes weddellii | reverse complement strand
TTCACCAATGCTATCCTAGGATGGTAGTAGTTGCTTCTGCGCAGAAAGCGCCCCTGCTGGACGAGCCGTTAGCTGCTGCGTGTGGTGCCAGAGGCTCGGTTACCAGCACTGCTGCATGCCTGAGCCCCTACCGCTAAGCTACTAGAATCATGGCTGCCGGAGCAAAGAGCACCTACTGTTGCTGCTTTCATTAGCCGACCACCAGAAGCAAAGCAGCATGACTTCTATCTCTCCTCAACCTTCAAATTTGGCTTGAGTCCTTCCTGTTGGCAGAAACTAAACAGAATCCAAGTGGCAGGAGAGACTACAAAATACAGTTTGCAG
>NW_027717391.1:0-324 GCF_054177405.1 Leptonychotes weddellii | reverse complement strand
GTAATGATCTATTTTGAAAACTACACTTAAAATGCTTTTTGTGGACCCCTCAGCAATAATAACTCTAGGAGTCTCTGTGCTGAACAGAGTTGTTTGTATATACAACAATTTTGAATAGTTTTTATTTTTTTTTAATAGTAAGAAAATTAGGGAAGAAAAGAGAACCATTTGCTTATGTTACATTTTCAGTGAGGGTTCAATTCAAGTAAAGAACTTAATGGGCTCCCATTTACTAATGTTTCCTAATGCGCAGTGAAGTGCTTTCAGTTCTGTGACAAGTCCCGCTGTATTTCCCACCTGAGCCCGAACTTCCGGTTGCCCCCT
>NW_027717390.1:0-324 GCF_054177405.1 Leptonychotes weddellii | reverse complement strand
TTTTTTTTTAAAGATTTTATTTATTTATTTTGACAGAGAGAGAGACAGCGAGAGAGGGAACACAAGCAGGGGGAGTGGGAGAGGGAGAAGCAGGCTTCTCGCGGAGCAGGGAGCCCGATGTGGGGCTCGATCCCAGGACCCTGGGATCATGACCTGAGCCGAAGGCAGATGCTTAACAACTGAGCCACCCAGGCACCCCCAAAAATGAACTCTTTGACACTTTATTGGAATTAGAGAAATTGGTGTGAATTCATGGTTTTCAATATATAGATAGATAATGAAATAAATACAGGGGTGTGTGTGTGTGTGTATTTACATGTAAAT
>NW_027717389.1:0-324 GCF_054177405.1 Leptonychotes weddellii | reverse complement strand
ATGGACTGACATTAGAGTGAGGGTACATAACCTAGGGTGAAGCATCTCCCTTTTTCCAAAGGACTCAGCTGTGAGTTCTCAAAAGCTAACATTCCTGATAGCTGGGAAAATAGCGCCTTAGTCTTGAAAGGAGGATCTGAGAGATAAATGGCAACATCTGATACAGATGTTGATAGAACTATTTGCTACATTGTTGACTCATAAAATAATTTGAGCTTGATGTTAATAGAATTGTTGGCCAAGTTTCTTGAGGTTTTAAATCTGTCATTTTCTAGATCTGTTATCAAGCTTAAGAAACCTTATCAAAAAAATTGATCTTTTTTT
>NW_027717388.1:0-324 GCF_054177405.1 Leptonychotes weddellii | reverse complement strand
CATCAAAGCCTCGAGGCATTTGACCTTCGAAGACGGAAAAGAGAATTCCACGTCCAAAGCAATCCAAGAAGAGGTGCAGGGAGGGACAGGCTTTGGGTCAGGTGCTGGACAGCTGAGTTTCTTAGCTTTGTTGGGGAGACTGTCAAATGTGATGGGCTGGGCTGGGAGCATGCTGAGGAGGACGTGGGTGCCAGGTGTCGGAGACAGACCTGAAGTTCCTGCCATCTTGGGGCACCTGGCTGGCTGAGATGGAAGAGCAGGTGACTCTTGATCTTGGGGTCATGAGTTCGAGCCCCACGTTGGGTGCAGACATTATTTTTTTTT
>NW_027717387.1:0-324 GCF_054177405.1 Leptonychotes weddellii | reverse complement strand
GGGATCATGACCTGAGCCGAAAGCAGACGCTTAACGACTGAGCCACCCAGGTGCCCCACAACTTTTGATTTCTGCTCAGGTCATGATCTCAGGGTAATGAGATCGAGCCCAGCATCAGTCTCCATGCTCACTGTGGAGTCTGGTGAAATTCTCTCTCTCCCTCTGCTCCTCCCCCCACTTAGACTCTCTGGCTCTCAAAATAAATAATAAAATCTTTAAAAAACAACCCTTATAGAGTCAATTTTGTCTACAATTATATTTTAATTGATCACAATGTAATTTCTAAATTTAGATGAAAAAGCGCATGTATATTATCATTTAATT
>NW_027717386.1:0-324 GCF_054177405.1 Leptonychotes weddellii | reverse complement strand
GGACTTTCACGTCCCGAAGGTTGTGTATATTGAGACTCCTCCAGGCATACTATTAGCCTCTGCCTGTTCATCTTCACAGCCAGGATGGTATTCGAGTAGCTGTAGTTGTGGTTCTCAGTTCCTTTCTTAAAGTCGCAAACTTCGAGCTTCCTAGGAGCTTTGAGGCTAACGATGGCCACTAAGCTGCTTGAAAACAATCTTTCTACAATGCACACATCTTCATTATCAGTGCATTCATAGCTCTGTTCCAGCTTATCCACAGAAGAAAGGGAGAAAAATTTATAACCGCACTTACTACCAACAGCTAGGGACATATTGTCCTGC
>NW_027717385.1:0-324 GCF_054177405.1 Leptonychotes weddellii | reverse complement strand
GGGATCATGACCTGAGCCGAAAGCAGACGCTTAACGACTGAGCCACCCAGGTGCCCCACAACTTTTGATTTCTGCTCAGGTCATGATCTCAGGGTAATGAGATCGAGCCCAGCATCAGTCTCCACGCTCACTGTGGAGTCTGGTGAAATTCTCTCTCTCCCTCTGCTCCTCCCCCCACTTAGACTCTCTGGCTCTCAAAATAAATAATAAAATCTTTAAAAAACAACCCTTATAGAGTCAATTTTGTCTACAATTATATTTTAATTGATCACAATGTAATTTCTAAATTTAGATGAAAAAGCGCATGTATATTATCATTTAATT
>NW_027717384.1:0-324 GCF_054177405.1 Leptonychotes weddellii | reverse complement strand
TGGTGGGTATTGAGGAGGGCACATTCTGCATGGAGCACTGGGTGTTATGGACAATGAATCATGGAACACTACATCTAAAACTAATGATGTAATGTATGGGGATTAACATAAGAATAAAAAATTTAAAAAAATCCACAAATAACTGTAAACCTTAGCCTTTTCTTA
Organism: Leptonychotes weddellii; assembly: GCF_054177405.1. Lineage (NCBI taxonomy): Eukaryota > Metazoa > Chordata > Mammalia > Carnivora > Phocidae > Leptonychotes > Leptonychotes weddellii. Next base: position 159 of record NW_027717384.1, on the reverse strand, counting down.
TGACAATATCTTTAAAAACTAAAGAGAAGTCTCTCATTCACAAGTTATGAATACTCTTGTCCTAATATAGGAATAGCTTAATTTATAAAAATCTTATATGAAGCCATTCCTCTAACTGGGAATAGAAATGACATTTTTAGTTTGTTCAACGTGCAGTGT
>NW_027717383.1:0-5536 GCF_054177405.1 Leptonychotes weddellii | reverse complement strand
CCCTCAGTTTGTTTTTCAGAGTCCATAGTCTCTCATGGTTCATCTCCCCCTCCGATTTCCCCCCTTCATTCTTCCTGAGGTGTAATTAACAAATACGATCGCAATGTATTTGTAGCGTTCAAGGTAGTATTTGTATGTATCCATTGTGAGGGGATTCTCAACCACTGACTCAATTAACATGTCCATTGCCTCATATATTAACCTTTATTTATTTTTATTTCTATTTTTGGTGAGAACACTTAAGTTTTACTCTCCCAGCAAATTTCAATTATTACAATATTACCAACTATAGTCACCTGGTTATACATTAGATCCTCAGAACTCATCCATTTTTCTTATAACTCGAAGTCTGTATCTTTTACCAACCTCTCCCTATTTCACCCATCCCCAACCTCTGACAACTACTTTTCTATTCTCAGTTTTCTATGAGTGACTTTTTAAGATTCACATAGAAGTGATACCATGTGGTATTTGGAAGAAGATATCATAGGTGAGGAGGTCACTTTGCACAAAAGTGTAGCCACAAAACTGAACATGGAGTCTGAGAAAGGAGAAGTGGTTGGTTTGGTGTGTGGAGTCAGAAATGGAGGGAGAGGGGGCGCCTGGGTGGCTCAGTTGGTTAAGCGACTGCCTTTGGCTCAGGTCATGATCCTGGAGTCCCGGGATCGAGTCCCGCATCAGGCTCCCTGCTCAGCAGGGTGTCTGCTTCTCCCTCTGCCCTCTTCCCTCTCGTGCTCTCTGTCTCTCATTCTCTCTCTCTCAAATAAATAAATAAAATCTTAAAAAAAAAAAGAAATGGAGGGAGGGAGGGAGGGGAACAAGCCAGGGGTGGGGGCTGTGGCTGGTCCTAAAGGGGCTTGGAGGCCATCTAAAGAGTGGGCATTTGTAAAAGGAAATGATAAGAGGACAGTGATGGTCTTCACCAAAGTGAGATCTGCTTCAAAGAGGGAACGCCTGACACAAGACAGTAGATTAGAAAGTGCTAGCTGGGGCGCCTGGGTGGCTCAGTCGGTTGAGCAACTGCCTTCGGCTTGGGTCATGATCTCAGAGTCCTAGGATCGAGCCCCCGGTCGGGCTCCCTGCTCAGTAGGGGAGTCTGCTTCTCCCCCTCCCCCTTCTCATGCTCTCTCTCTCTCTCACTCTCTTTCAAATAAATCAAATCTTAAAAAAAAAAAGTGCTAGCTGGCTTAGGAGAAGGAAATTAGGTGGGACTTTTGTACAGTAACAGTTACTGAGGCTGAGACTATAACTGGAGACCAAGGCAATGGGAATGAAGAGGAAAAAACTAATTTGAGAGATTTTTTAAGAAGTAGGCCTCACTGAATATTGGAATTCATAGAAGTCAAAGATGGCAGTGGGGCTTCTGGCATCGACCACTAGGTAGGTGAGGTGTACTGTTATTTGCAATCATTTCCTTCCTTCCTTTTTCTCATGCTATTTATCTTTCATGACCATTTTATTGACTTGATTGTCTACAATGTTAAGGCACTGCAGCTGAAAGTGAGCCCTTTTAGGAATCCCTGGATTGCTACAGTTCCAGGGCTGTAGGAAGCATGAATGCTGGGAGGGGTGCAGACAAAAGACTCATCCTGCACAGGCCTGGACCAGGGAGGTGGCAGGGGGAGCAGAGGGGCTGACATGGCTGTGAGTCACAGTGTGATGAAAACATCTGAGAGGACCTGGGGCCTAGAATATCAGGATACAGGAAATAGGGGATCCAAAGACCACCACTGTCTTCAGGTTCATGACTGACTAACAAAATGCCCATACTGTGGACATAAAGAAGAAAGTCATGTTGAGGACAAGGTGAGCATATGATGAGTTTTGGTTTGACTCACTAACTTGAAGCGGTGAAAGAATACAAAGTGAGCAAGTTTAGCAGATGCAACGAAGCAGATTGGAGCTCTGGAGAGAGACAGAAGCACAGGATGTTCACCATGACCTCACCCTTACAGAAGTGGGAGCTGTAGCTCTGGGAGGACATTTTTGAGGGTGAAAGAACAAAGAGAGAGTACTGAGGACTGAATATTGGGGCATATCAAGAGTCAGGGAGAAAGAAAGAAGGCACAAGCATGGACGAAACTAAGAAATCAGTCAGTGTCAATCATGTAATAACATAGCAGCTGAAGAAGGGGTGTCTTCAAGGAAGGGACAGAAAACAGTAATCCATATACACCCTCCTGGGCTAGGACTGACACATTTCGTAAGACAAAGAGAAAGCTTCCAGTTTAAAGTTCACATGGGTCTCGATTCTCTTAGAACTCATTTGCATGAAAAATTCATGTCTGCCTACTTGTGCTTCACTCTTTTATCTGAATTGCCAACGAATATGCACAGTAACACCCAACTCCAAATGCACTGGCACAAATTAGCTAAAGACAAATGAACAAAACAAGCTTCAACAAGGTGATTACTCATTAGGCTAAATGGTGAGAAAAAAAGGATTTTAATCTGCTAAACTGAAAATTAAACAGACTCCACCCCCACAAAACACACAAAATTTATCTGGAATTCCCAGAGTAAATAATTTCCTTGTCCAACATTGCTCACATTCAGAAAAAAAAAAAGTGGTGTATCGTTTGTCTTAGATTCTTTACTGTTTTCCAGAAAATCTACCTGATTAAGTGGATTTGGAAATTATGCATGTATCTTCATCAGCAAAACTTCTGGTGGTAAGTAGTCAAACAAAAGGAATAGAGATGCAAATATGTGTACAGGATATCCAAAAGAAAACAGAATCATTAGTCTGTAGGGCTAGGTTTGAGAGCTGATTTGTCTGCCAACAGGTTGCCTCTCCCTGGGCAAGTCACTTATCTTAGTGAGAACCCAGTTTGCTCAGATATTCAATAAAGGGATTGAACCCGATAAAGGTTATGAATAAGTTCAATTTATATATCTGTTTCAACTTGTGCCTATAACTGTATCTCCCTATGTATCTGTCTCATGGACCAGAAGTGGTCATCTGGAAGTCTATAGTAAGACTATATTAAGATGGATTCTGAGGGCACATTTGGACACTCTAGGAATGTGTGCCATGTTTGATTAGTGATGTCTGCTCTGCTCCTAGACATCTAGGAGGGAGTGCGAGTTTGCATTTGGCTTCTTAGGTAATCTCTAAGTCCCCTTCCAGCTTTACTTTAAAGTTGTATAGTCTAAGAGTATAGACTAACATCTTAAGTTGCTTTGGATAGTGAGTTCCAAAAGCGAGAAATCACAAATGACAGAAATCCAAAATACAGCATTTCATCTCTGTAATTATGTCAATGAAGGGAACTGTGTTTGTGGTCCCAGAGATCATCACAACATCTACGTTGTACGTATCCTCTTAGAATCTCACTTTTCCCATCTGGAGAAGATAACACCTGGCCCTGACCATCAGCCCGGGCCAGCTCTTCACAAGAAACTTGATTGGACCGTGAAATACAGCACAATCTGTAGCTTGACTGAGACACCAATTTTAAGTGGGTACACTCAAGGTTTGTGTACATTAATAAGATACCCTGTGAGGGGGTGGGCAACATTTAGATACAGTAATTTTGAGCTGTTGATATGATAGTTGTCTTAGCCCAGTTTCCAGAAGCAGAGTTTGAGATGGGGATTCTCTTGAACATAATTCCCTTAGGAGAAGGGAAGTGAGAAAGACTGGACAGGACAGGGGAACAGGCTGAGCAAGGTCTCAGTGGTCTGCTTCAGCCTGATCCCATGGGAGCTTTGGAGAAGAAACTGCTCCAAAGTCATCCCACCTTGCAGCATGACCCCATGTCAGCTGGGCACTGGCAGAGATCTTCCCTTGGGGTGAGGTAGAGGCAGAAAGGAGGAAAAGGGGCTGCTAACAACTCTTAACTGTTGCAGCAGCTAGGGGATGGGTAGGCCTGGTGGCGATGGGGACCTGGGTGGGGCACCACCAGCAGCTATGAATATACTGGAGCAGAGATGTGTAACAAGCAAGACACACAGGTCTGAGACTCAGAGGAGAAATCTGGGCAGAAAATGAGAATATAGAAGTCGCCAGCATAGAGATGAGAGTGTCTGAGATTAGCTGGGAGGAAAGGACAGAGATAAGATAAGGAGTCCTGGACCAAGCCACATACCTACCTCTAAGGATGGCAGACAAGGTAGGAAGAAATGGGGCTGGGGGTCAGGGGGAGGAAAACTTCTTCAATGAAGACAGCATGCTCAGCTTTGTCCGATGCCACCAAGAGGTCAGGCAACCGAAGAACTAAAGGGCGTCCTACTAGAGTTATTCACATCAGTGACCCTTCGGAGGCACACTTATAGGGAAGTGGTGAGACAGGGAGCCAGACAACAGTTAAGAGTGGTTTGTGAGGTAACTTTCTTTAACAAAATTTAAAAAGAGGTATGTTAAGATGGTAGGATATAAGTGTTCATTCAGTCTTAAATGTTTCCCTTATTAGCATCACAATAATTAATCTTTAAAAGACACAAAGTACAAGACCAGATCAGTTGCCAAGAGCATGCTCAGAAGCCCCTGAAGGATATGTGTGGAGGGCCCAGGGCTGGGTGAGGAACAGCAGATGGCAGACAACCTGCTCTGGCTGTCTTGGCTCCAGAGCTCACCAGGCCATGTTACTAACCAAGCTGTGTGGTGCCACCCTCTGTCACTAACTCCCTTGGAGCGGGGGATGCCGGGGCCCCTAAACCTGCCCTTCCCTGTCAGTGCCCTGCCATGTGACTGTTGGCCCCAGAATCCATGTCCCGCCAGCAGACGCTCTTGGAATGCTACTCACAGGAGCCTCAAATTTCACTCAGGGTCTTGACCCTGCTGGTGACTGGCCCTCACTCCCTGGGGCTCTCAGGTAGACCACAGTAGCCTATGAAAAGCGAGAACCAGTTTATAACTGAACTTACTTACACACAGCTGATTTTCTTAGAGCAGCCTGCACAGTTCATGAGGAATCAGCAAGGACAACATGCAACTTTGGAAGGTAGGGTTTTTCTTAAGTTGTGCTTAACAAAATGGACCCGTGAAAAGTTAAAACCATCTCTTCCGTTCTTAGAGATATTTCCACTCACAGTCAAATCTCTACTGGAAAGAAGAACAGAATGAATTCTGCTACTATAGTGTAAAGTCTTGACAGTTTTTGTTTTGTTTTGTTTTTGTAAAAGAGTGCCTGCTTTAAGCTTTGTTTTATTTTTTATTTTTTATTTATTTTTTATTTTTTTATTTTATTTTTTATTCTTATGTTAATCCCCATACATTACATCATTAGTTCTAGATGAAGTGTTCCATGATTCATTGTTTGTGCATAACACCCAGTGCTCCATGCAGAATGTGCCCTCCTCAATACCCACCACCAGGCTAACCCATCCTCCCACCCCCCTCCCATCTAAAACCCTCAGTTTGTTTTTCAGAGTCCATTGTCTCTAATGGTTCGTCCACCCCTCCGATTTCCCCCGCTTCATTCTTCCCCTCCCGCTACCTTCTTCTTCTTCTTCTTTTTTTTTCTTAACATATATTGCATTATTTGTTTCAGAGGTACAGATCTGAGATTCAACAGTCTTGCACAATTCACAG
>NW_027717382.1:0-324 GCF_054177405.1 Leptonychotes weddellii | reverse complement strand
TGTATGAGAATATTCAGCTGCCTTAGTTATAATCACCCCAGACTGGAAACAAGCCACTTGTCCTTCAACTGGTGAAATGGATTAAAAAAAACACTGGTACATCCATACAGTGGAATACTACTCAACGATAAAAAGGAGTGAGCGCTAATCCATGCAGCAACAGGAATGAATCTCAAAGGCATTATGCTAAGTGAAATAAGCCATACTCAGTGGCAGTGATCCCATTATGACATTCTGGAAAAGCAGCTGTGTAGAGATAGCAAACAGATCGGTGTTGGGCTGGTTGGTGAAGGTGGTTGTGGGGGTGGGTAGGGTTGATTCCAG
>NW_027717381.1:0-324 GCF_054177405.1 Leptonychotes weddellii | reverse complement strand
GAAAAGACCCCGCATAGCCAGAGGACTGTTGAAAAAGAAAAGCAAAGCTGGTGGCATCATAATTCTGGACTCCAAGCTCTATTACAAAGCTGTCATCATCAAGACAGCATGGTACTGGCACAAACACAGACACATAGATCAGTGGAACAGAATAGAGAGCCCAGAAATAGACCCTCAAGTCTATGGTCAACCAATCGTAGACAAAGAAGGAAGGGTTTTCCAAAGGAAAAAAGACAGTCTCTTTAACAAATGGTACTGGGAAAATTGGACCGTCATATGCAAAAGAATGAAACTGGACCATTTCCTTACACCACACACAAAAAT
>NW_027717380.1:0-324 GCF_054177405.1 Leptonychotes weddellii | reverse complement strand
TGGCAGCTGACTGATGTAGTGCTTCTTGAGAAGGGCTTCTAATGCAGTTTTTCCCACATGAGTGAGTTGGTGGTGTTCCTTGACTAGATGCCCTCCAGTTGCTGTTGGAATAAAGATGCACCTGTCTGGCATCATCCACCATCCCTTTTCAGTCAGGGTGGCCCCCTCAGCCATGGCCCATTCCTTTTCCTTTTTAGTGTAACTGGGTGGAAGGACTTCTTCTGGGGGTGTTCGGGCCATGGTGAGGGAAGGGGCTCTGTCCATGTCCTCACTGGCTGCGGTCTTGTCTGCTTCATCTGCCAGAAGATTTCCCCGTGCTATGGG
>NW_027717379.1:0-324 GCF_054177405.1 Leptonychotes weddellii | reverse complement strand
TGAGCAGGAAGTACAAGAGTTGTTAAACACAAAAATTGATTTATTTGGTGTATTGCCTGATCCGTTCTCTCTGACAGACCATGGAAACAAGACCGTTTCCAATTAGGAAGTAAATCATTCCAGTATGTCTTTGTAACTGCAAATGAATTAGCTCTTTTTTTTTTTAAGATTTTATTTATTTATTTGAGAGAGAGAGAGAATGAGAGACAGAGAGCATGAGAGGGAGGAGGGTCAGAGGGAGAAGCAGACTCCCTGCCGAGCAGGGAGCCCGACGCGGGACTCGATCCCGGGACTCCAGGATCATGACCTGAGCCGAAGGCAGTC
>NW_027717378.1:0-324 GCF_054177405.1 Leptonychotes weddellii | reverse complement strand
CAAAGTAGAAATGATTACTTTCTTCACAGGGACACGCTTAGGGGCAATTTCCACTGGCTTGTATCACCTGATGTCCTTTTCTTGGCACCACACATGTGGGCATCCAACATTTTAACCTATATCATGCTTTTTGACTCTTTAGACAGAACCTGATTAACAATTTAGTTTTAGGCAGTGAGTTCATGCCTTCAGTAATCAGAGCTTATTTCTGACTTCTCTGCTACAGGAAATAGCTACAGTGCTTTTGTTGAAAGTGACATCATGGAACTATAATTTCTAACACACATGGGTGCATGAGGAAGCATTTTGTAAAATATGTACAGT
>NW_027717377.1:0-324 GCF_054177405.1 Leptonychotes weddellii | reverse complement strand
GCTCCAACGCAGCCGCCGCGGCCCTGGACAAGAAGCAGAGGAACTTCGACAAGGTGGGCCTGGGCTGAGGGCCACAACCAGGGGCAGAGCAGGGAGGCCGGCGTCACCAGGAAGCCAGGGACCTCCTCCTGGGGGGCCAGGAAGGAGACTGAGCCCCGCCGAGGGGCCTGGGCATGCCCTGGAGAGCCGGGGGAATGGGGGATGGGGGTGTGCTGGGGCGGGGGTTGGGGCCGTGCAGTGAGCCGGGTCCCCACAGATCCTGGCCGAGTGGAAGCAGAAGTATGAGGAGTCGCAGTCAGAGCTGGAGTCCTCGCAGAAGGAGGC
>NW_027717376.1:0-324 GCF_054177405.1 Leptonychotes weddellii | reverse complement strand
TGTATGAGAATATTCAGCTGCCTTAGTTATAATCACCCCAGACTGGAAACAAGCCACTTGTCCTTCAACTGGTGAAATGGATTAAAAAAAACACTGGTACATCCATACAGTGGAATACTACTCAGCGATAAAAAGGAGTGAGCGCTAATCCATGCAGCAACAGGAATGAATCTCAAAGGCATTATGCTAAGTGAAATAAGCCATACTCAGTGGCAGTGATCCCATTATGACATTCTGGAAAAGCAGCTGTGTAGAGATAGCAAACAGATCGGTGTTGGGCTGGTTGGTGAAGGTGGTTGTGGGGGTGGGTAGGGTTGATTCCAG
>NW_027717375.1:0-324 GCF_054177405.1 Leptonychotes weddellii | reverse complement strand
TCATTATGAGTGAGCTTCTGCTGCCCCCTGCCCCTTGCTCATACTCCTTATTCCCTTTACTCACAATTCACTTTTCCATATGTAGTATGGAAATTTGATTTGGATTTGATTTACCTGTCTGCATAAAGCAACTACAAAACCAGACAGAACATATAAAATAATGTTTTCCAGATGTCATACATCAAGCAACACAAAATGATGACTGTTAAGAAAGAGTAAACAAGCGAAGGGAGCGCTACAATTGCTTCAGCACACTGCTTGGAGAGACTCCCCAGGCTGCAGTGCAGGGAGAAGAAACAGGCGAAGCTCAACAATCCCCCTAAG
>NW_027717374.1:0-324 GCF_054177405.1 Leptonychotes weddellii | reverse complement strand
CAAAGTAGAAATGATTACTTTCTTCACAGGGACACGCTTAGGGGCAATTTCCACTGGCTTGTATCACCTGATGTCCTTTTCTTGGCACCACACATGTGGGCATCCAACATTTTAACCTATATCACGCTTTTTGACTCTTTAGACAGAACCTGATTAACAATTTAGTTTTAGGCAGTGAGTTCATGCCTTCAGTAATCAGAGCTTATTTCTGACTTCTCTGCTACAGGAAATAGCTACAGTGCTTTTGTTGAAAGTGACATCATGGAACTATAATTTCTAACACACATGGGTGCATGAGGAAGCATTTTGTAAAATATGTACAGT
>NW_027717373.1:0-324 GCF_054177405.1 Leptonychotes weddellii | reverse complement strand
TTCAAAATGGAGGCTGTCCCTCAATCTGCTTTAGCGGCACCTCTCCACCCCATCTCTCTCTGTTGGGCCTGGTATTCCAGAGCTTAGAGTTTCTCAAGAATTTCCAAGAGCAAAACTCTTGTGCTCTGCTCAGGAATCGACAAGCTGCTAGAGTTAGGGCAGGGAATCTGAGAGTCTGCTCCGTAGAGATTTTTTTTTTGCCTTTTTTTTTTTTATTATGTTATGTTAATCACCATACATCACATCATTAGTTTTTGATGTAGTGTTCCATGATTCATTGTTTGCGTATAACACCCACTGCTCCATGCAGAACGTGCCCTCTTT
>NW_027717372.1:0-5537 GCF_054177405.1 Leptonychotes weddellii | reverse complement strand
GACTAAAGAATCATGCTAAAAAAGCCATGAATTCTATGTGCAGTATTCCCCTAGCACTGGAGTTCTGTCGTTCTCATTGATCGGTAAACTTGGTCTTGGCTGGCTGTTCTTGCTGATCTTCTGGGGGAGGAGCCTGTTGCCATGGTTCCCAAATTTCTTTGCCGGAGGAGGAATTGCCCTGCCCTTGCCAGTCCAGGCTAAGTAATCTGCTCAGGTTTGCTCTCAGGAGCTTTTGTTCCCTGCAAGCTTTCTGTACAGCTTTGGAGAAGAGTGAAAATGGTAGCATCCCAATCTCTGCCCTGGAGGAGCCAAGAGCTTAGGGCCCCACTTCTCAGTGAGCCCCCAGAGAAAAGCCGTCAGTCACTCCCATCTCCCCGGTCTCCGGCCGCACTCCGTGCTCACCCGGCCTGTGACCGAGCGTTTCTATGTCTGGCGCATGACCCTGTGTGGAGTCTCCAAACCCAGCAGATCCTTGCGGTGTGCTCCCACGCCGCTCCTCCCGGGGGAGGAAGGTGAGTCTCCCTGGATCTGCCGCTTGTTGGGTCCCTGCTGCAGGAGCAGTGTCCTGACTGTGCCACGGATCACAGTTTATGGCAATCCCGAGCTGAGAGCCCGCACCTTGACTCCGTCTCTGCAGCCAGCTTCCCTGCTCTGATACCTGGGAGCTCTGCTGCACTCAGGCACCCCTGGTCTTTCTGTGACCCCAAGGGTCCTGAGACCACACTGTCCCAGAGAGGGTTCCACCTCCCACTTAGCAACATCCCTCAGTGGAGGAGATTTCTTTTTAAAGTTCCAATTTTGTGCTCTGCTGCTCTATCACTCGGCAGAAGTGGCCAACAGAGGCCCCCTCCCCCGCTGTCTATCTTTCCGAATATCAGCTTGGATTCACTTCTCTGCCCCTCCTACCTTCCAGAAAGTTGTCGCTTCTCTGTTCAGAGAGTTGTTGCTATTATTTTCTTCGCTCTCCTGTTGAGTTCGTAGGTGTTCAGAATGGTTTGATCCCTATCCAGCTGAATTCCTGGGACCAGACGAAATCCAGGTCTCCTACTCTTCCGCCATCTTGCTCCGCCCCCCAGCCACCATCTTATTTGATAAGGTAATGCTAATGTCATTCCTGCTAGAGTCAAAAATAAGGCAAATGTACTCTCCCTAGTCAATACCATTTAAAAATATATATGATATGTCAGCCAATGCAATTAGAAAAGCAAATGATAGAGTCACAAGAAACAGAAAAGAAGAAATAAAGACATTTTATTTAAAAGTAATATACCTGAAAAAATAAATAAATAAATAAAAATAAAAGTAATATACCTGAAATACCAAGAAACTTGGTGATAAAGCTATAATAAAGGGGAAAAAAAGCATTAAATAATATAACAGGATATAAAATTGGCATACAAAAAGAGCCTTTCATATATAATTGAAATAATCATTTAAAAGGCATAATTGGAGAAAAAATAGTTACATTAGCAACAAAACAGATAAAGTATTTAGAAATATACTTGGCAGAAAGTATGAAAATCTATGTGGAAAACATTTCAAAATTATAGAAGTTGTTAGTATAGATTTGCATAAAATTAAAGACATCTCTTCTAAGATATGGTCTTTTAACACAGTGGGGGTAGTTGAACAAGTAAGAATATGATTTTTTTGCTGCAGAAAAAGAAATATGGATTTTACTGGGAAGTGGGACAGCTTTCAGCGATGCTGATAAGAGACCGAATTTGTAGGTGGTGATTGAGATGGGGGGAAATTGGTCATGATAAATTAATTGTTTAGTGTGATAACAGGGCTAGGGAAGAGTCATCTGAAGGGAACTTGAAGTCACTCTGAATGATATCAGGAATATGAATGAAGAGAAATACAGTGTATCAAGTGTGCAAATCATCAGTACATGAAGGGGAGTATCACAGAATGAGATCTCTAGATGAGGATGACCTTGAGAGGGTGACATTATGCATTATAATTTGTGATCAGATTAGCTGCTCTTTCTTCAGTGTAATACTTTATTTACTGCTTTAGGAAGGCATATATTTTAATTACCATTGTTTGCTTTTATATTCTCCTTGTCGAAGGGAGTATGTTAAAATTTGTAGGCACTGATTTTTTTATAGGTTGATATAATCTAAAGAATAAAATTATAGGGCGCCTGGGTGGCTCAGTTGGTTAAGCGACTGCCTTCAGCTCAGGTCATGATCCTGGAGTCCCGGGATCGAGTTCCGCATCAGGCTCCCTGCTCAGCAAGGTGTCTGCTTCTCCCTCTGACCCTCCCCCCTCTCATGTGCTCTCTCTCTCATTCTCTCTCTCAAAATAAATAAATAAAATCTTTAAAATAAAAAAAAGAATAAAATTATATATTGAACCCAGAAGAACAATTTCCATAAGGATAGGAAGGAAGTCTTGTATGTAATTCAAAAATGCAAATAAGAAAATTAAAATTAGATGCTATATCCTTATCTGTTTTAGAAAAGATAAAACGGGGTCTTTTGGCTGTTTTTTAAAGAAAGAGCTATTGTAATTTTAGGCCACAGGACTATGCGGGACATCAAATCACAGCAGGATTTGCCTTTGAATTATGTACCTCAAATTTTAATAGGGACATTGACATCATAATGTTTATCTTAAAAAGAACAATGGAAGCCTCATCATGAAAATAATTAAATAGCTGGACAAGTTCACTTTAAAAAAGAAAAGCAAGAGGACTCCAGATATTTATCATGCTGCTCTATAAAAAAAAAGACATGATATCAACTCATTCAAAATAAATGGATAGTCTAGAACGTTTAACCCTGGAGAATAGCTTTTAAATGAACAAGTGTTTTGTCTTTGGGCATAATCTTCCCTAGAAAAGAATGAGCTTCTCTTAACTTGATTGATGTAAGTGAAGACTAGAATTGCATTTCTTAAGAGACAACATAGAATGTTCTCCTTTTTAAGAAAACACTGTATTAGATGATTTCTAAGACTCCTTAAAACCCTAATTAATAATTCTATATATTATTTGATACAGTAAAAAGCATGTTAGTAAACCACTTGAATTAATAACTCATTTCCACGTATCAACACCTACTCAAAGAAGTATTTAATTATAATCTTAGTGTAGTTACAAACAATAATTTCATTGATTTTTTGATGTTATCAATAGAAAAAAATGTACTTTAAGTTTACTACCTAGAAATAATTCCAGCTAATCCTATCAAGCAAAAAAAATAAAAATAAAAATAAAAAGGCATTATGTCTTAATGTCAAGGTCTAAAAGTAAATTATTTGGTGTTTAGAAAATGAATTTCTTTGTCTTCAACTTCTGTGGGAGAAGTAAGTTGGTCTACGTTATAGGTAAACACTTATAATTAGTGAATTTGAATTTCCATGAAGTTAACAGGAATGCTATAAGTAGTAACTTAAAATAGGATAGAGGGAGAGGAAGATACTACTTATAGTACATATTTCAAAATCCATAAATTATATGAAACCATAAAAGCAGGAAAATAATTATGTGATAATCAGTCATCAAATTCAAGGTCACAATTTCCTGAGAGAGATGGATATTTATTAATATTCACACTTCTAATTTTAAAATGAATTATGTGCTATAAGTTCACTTACATAAATAGTTTCAGCGAAAATACAGAATGTCAAATCTGTCTTGAATGAATTGGGAAATCACTTACATTTAGACAGACATAGATGATACATTTTTAAATAAACCACTACTAAAATTATGTCAAGGCATTATTCTACATACTTTAGAAGAATTTCCAATTAAAGTATCAGTTTAAATTTTCTGAAAAGAAAGGATATGCAATAAGTTATTTTACAAATAGATTTTGAAACAATGAACAAAACTACTAACACTGATGTTTTTCAAATTTTTTTATATCTATATTGCTTTCCAAAAGTAATTCATAATTATTTATGCATTATATTAGAATGAGGAAAGCTAAGGTCATTCTCAAGAAAGACAGCTGAAATGTGAATAGAATATTTTTGCACTTCAAAAATGAAAAAAACAAAGTATATGAACTAGCTATTTATAGTGATAGCAGCTTTATAATAAAAGTAGTATATGTACAAGTTGCAGTTTGATCATTTCTTAGCAATTTTTGGACTGAGTGAAATATCTTTAAATCTTAAATTTAAATATTAAATGTCACCACCACACTCACACACATATTAATTATGTGAGTGGATGGAGGTGTAAACTGACCTTATTTTAGCAATCATTTTGTGTTATGTATATGTATCTAATCATCACATTATACATCTTAAACTTGTTATATGTTAATAATATTTCAATGAAGCTGAAAAAAAAGATTATGTCAAATTTAAAAGAAAACCTAGTCTCATGTATATTAATATTGTTTGATGACAGACTGTTTTTAATGTATATCATGCATATGTATTATGTAACTTTAAGTAACTTTAAATAACTGCAGTTCTTTCTTTTGCTTTAGTATAAAATCCCAATAATGAAGATTAGGAAAAGCTGGATTTTATTATATGATTATAGTTAGTATAATGTTATAAGGTCTTGCATATATATTAAGTCATTTAGTTTGTAAAACATTCCTACTAGTCACTATTATTGCTCACATTTTACAGATGAAGAAACTGAGGCACAGAAAGTAGGCATAATTTCCCTGTCACATACTTAGTTAGTGGCAGGGCCAAACATTCTGGCTCCAAATCAGACATTTTACCCCTTAGGATATAGTGTCTGTTTGCTTATATAAGCTATTACTATTTGCAGTGATACAATAATATGTTTTATTTTTTAATTTAAAAAGTTTGTCTTCTAAAAATGGAAGTAGCATCTTAAATAATGTTAAAATTCTAGCGCATTACTTTCAAGAATAAAATTTACTTCAGATAATCTATATTGTAACTGGCATCACCATGAACAAAGAAATTTGAGTTCACACTCACAGTATTTTGCAAAATTCCTTTTCATTTTAAGAAAAAGTGAAAGTAAATTGAATTCAAAGTCATATGATATTTATCATATTAAATTTTAAACTAAATATCTGTAGAGATATATTAAAGATTAACAGAGTCACCTGGGTCGCTCAGACAGTTAAGTATCCAACTCTTGATTTCAGCTCAGGTCATGATCTCAGGGTCCTGAGATTGAGCCCTGCATCGGGCTCTGTGCTGGGCATGGAGTCTGCTTGTCCCTCTCCCTCCCCCTGCTTGCGTGCTCTCTTTCTCTCTCTATCAAATAAATAAACAAGTAAAAAATCTTAAAAAAAAAGATTAACAACAAAATACATTTAAAATGCTGGTTTGTCAAGTATATACAACAGAGTTTTCCATATGAATATTGCAGTAGATGATTTAAAGGAGATAAGAATTATTGACAATTAACAAACACATAATGTAGAGGGTTAAGCATAAATATGTGGTGAGTTAAATAATAACAGGAAACATATTGAATGTTCTGAGAAAGGTGGAGGAGGAAGAAAATAGCAAATGCAGGATAAAATTTATAGAAGTAAAAAAAATTAAAAAAATAATTTTGTTATCAAGTATTTGATAAT
>NW_027717371.1:0-324 GCF_054177405.1 Leptonychotes weddellii | reverse complement strand
TTCCTATTTTAACCACTGCCAGTTAACCAGGAATCTTGCTAGTTCTATTTTCCAGTTGGGTAGATGAAATGTTAGTTTCCTGCCCTTGGACTTCCAGGCCTTTCCCATTTTGTGCCACAGTGCCCAGCCCTTTTAGATGATTGATTCTCTCTGCTCTGCACATCTGCTAAAAAGGATTTTAGGGGCGCCTGGGTGGCTCAGTCGGTTAAGCGTCTGCCTTCGGCTCAGGTCATGATCCCAGAGTCCTGGGATCAAGCCCCGCATCGGGCTCCCTGCTCCGCGGGAGGCCTGCTTCTCCCTCTCCCTCTGCCCTCCCCTCCTCGC
>NW_027717370.1:0-324 GCF_054177405.1 Leptonychotes weddellii | reverse complement strand
TTCACCAATGCTATCCTAGGATGGTAGTAGTTGCTTCTGCGCAGAAAGCGCCCCTGCTGGACGAGCCGTTAGCTGCTGCGTGTGGTGCCAGAGGCTCGGTTACCAGCACTGCTGCATGCCTGAGTCCCTACCGCTAAGCTACTAGAATCATGGCTGCCGGAGCAAAGAGCACCTACTGTTGCTGCTTTCATTAGCCGACCACCAGAAGCAAAGCAGCATGACTTCTATCTCTCCTCAACCTTCAAATTTGGCTTGAGTCCTTCCTGTTGGCAGAAACTAAACAGAATCCAAGTGGCAGGAGAGACTACAAAATACAGTTTGCAG
>NW_027717369.1:0-324 GCF_054177405.1 Leptonychotes weddellii | reverse complement strand
TGCAGGAAAAACAGCTGGAGCCAAAATGTATAGCAGCCAGGGAGCCAGGAGAACTCAGTGGAGCTGAGGGAACGGGGCAGGCGCTGTCTCTATAGGATTTGGGGGGCATTTGCTTTTTTCTCTTTGGGGCAGAATCTCCTCGCTCCCTGTCGGGGGACACGAGTCATATAAAACGGTCTCTTTCTGCTGATTTACAAGCACCTCAGCTCCTTTCCTTCTTGAAATCAGGGCAGGCTACCAGGGCTTTACGAGGCATTTATTGCCATCTCTGTGCCCAGTGGTGTTTTCGGGTTGACAGAAGAACGACGGCCCCGACCTGCTGTG
>NW_027717368.1:0-324 GCF_054177405.1 Leptonychotes weddellii | reverse complement strand
TTCTTAAGAATTTTATACAAGAAAAAAGGAGAGTGAGCCTATCAATCCCAAGAGAGAGAAGCCAACCCTTGATGGCTCCTAAAGGCCAGTCAGATGCCTTTGGACCTCCTCGTGACTGACTTCCTGCTCCTAAATGCCAGTCTGATGGCTCCTTTGGACTTCATCGTGACTGACTTCCCCGCTCCTAAATGCCAGTCTGGTGGCTCCTTTGGACTTCATCGTGACTGACTTCCCCGCTCCTAAATGCCAGTCTGATGGCTCCTTTGGACTTCATCGTGACTGACTTCCCTACCCCATTTGGCGCTAGTATACACCTCCTCTGGA
>NW_027717367.1:0-324 GCF_054177405.1 Leptonychotes weddellii | reverse complement strand
TCAGTGAGATCATATGATACTTGTCTTTCTCTGATTGACTTATTTTGCTTAGCATAATACCCTCTAGTTCCATCCACGTCATTGCAAATGGCAAGATTTCATCTTTTTTGATGGCTACATAATATTTCATTATATATATATACCACATCTTCTTTATCCATTCATCTGTTGATGGACATCTAGGCTCTTTCCATAGTTTAGCTATTGTGGACATTGGGGTGCAGGTGCCCCTTTGGATGACTACATTTGTATCTTGGGGGTAAATACCCAGTAGTGCAATTGCTGGATCGTAGGGTAGCTCTATTTTCAACTTTTTGAGGAACC
>NW_027717366.1:0-324 GCF_054177405.1 Leptonychotes weddellii | reverse complement strand
CATCAAAGCCTCGAGGCATTTGACCTTCGAAGACGGAAAAGAGAATTCCACGTCCAAAGCAATCCAAGAAGAGGTGCAGGGAGGGACAGGCTTTGGGTCAGGTGCTGGACAGCTGAGTTTCTTAGCTTTGTTGGGGAGACTGTCAAATGTGATGGGCTGGGCTGGGAGCATGCTGAGGAGGACGTGGGTGCCAGGTGTCAGAGACAGACCTGAAGTTCCTGCCATCTTGGGGCACCTGGCTGGCTGAGATGGAAGAGCAGGTGACTCTTGATCTTGGGGTCATGAGTTCGAGCCCCACGTTGGGTGCAGACATTATTTTTTTTT
>NW_027717365.1:0-324 GCF_054177405.1 Leptonychotes weddellii | reverse complement strand
GTTTGGCAGTTTTTCAAAAAGTTAAACATAGACCTGTCTTACAATCTAGTCATTCTACATCTAAGTACTTACTCAAGACAAATGAGAACATTTGTCTACACCAAGACTTGTACACGAATATTTGCAGCAGCCTTGTTTACAATAGTCAAAGATTGAAAACAAGCCAAATGGCCATCACCAAGTGAATCAAATTGATAAATGAAATATGATACCCTCCCAAAGGAGTAAGCAATAAAAAGGAGGAAACCATCAATACATGCAACAACATGGATGAATCTCAAAATCATTACAGGGAAAAGAAGCCAGCTCAAAAGGGCATATATT
>NW_027717364.1:0-324 GCF_054177405.1 Leptonychotes weddellii | reverse complement strand
TCGGAAAGCCAATCTGAGAGGAACATGTGCTCAAAGTCCTTCTGGGTGGGACAGGGTTTTTCTAAGACAACTGAAATGGATACTTCAACTCAGAGAGGCGCAGTGACTCGCTCCAGGTCACACAGGTGACAGAACCCAAGTCTGGCTGACCTCAGAGCTAGGGCACTTTTCCTGATTAATGTTTCTAGAACTTTCCCCCCAAAATGCCTCTGACAGCAGAGGAGAGTGAACCCAGACTTTTCGGGAGCCTGGTGCTCAGGCCTGAGGGGAACGGAATATCTTTGCACATTTGTGTTTCATCAGAAAATTTTATACAAGCTAATT
>NW_027717363.1:0-324 GCF_054177405.1 Leptonychotes weddellii | reverse complement strand
TCACAGGTGAGGTGTGGGGTCCCCGTCCCAGCCCACTGGCGGCTGGCAGAGTTCAGTTCTTGGCAGCTGGGGGCCTGAGGTCTCTGTTCTTGCTGGTTGTCCGCAGCTCCTGGCCGGTGCCCACAGCCACTCGCCTCCCATCCATTCCTCCATCCTCTTCTCTGCACTCCAGCCTGCCTGATTAGGACAGGCCCACACACGCTGGGGCTGACTAAGCATCCTGCCCCCCACAGTCCCCAAGTCCAGGCCTTCTCTCTCCTGAGTCTTATACTTCAGAGCTTGGTCCAGTCCCTTTCCTACCCCCGGAAAATTTCCTGCTCTGGG
>NW_027717362.1:0-324 GCF_054177405.1 Leptonychotes weddellii | reverse complement strand
TTTTTTTTAAAGATTTTATTTATTATTTGACAGAGAGAATGAGAGAGAGAGAGCACATGAGAGGGGGGAGGGTCAGAGGGAGAAGCAGACTCCCCGCCGAGCAGGGAGCCCAATGCGGGACTCGATCCCGGGACTCCAGGATCATGACCTGAGCCGAAGGCAGTCGCTCAACCGACTGAGCCACCCAGGCACCCGAACAACTACAGTTTTAAATAACCGAGCTATAGTTGAAGGCCAATAGTCTGAATAGGCAGAATAGGTACAGAGGTGAAAGGAAACAATACTTGATTCAGTTGCTATAACTGCAATAGGAACATAAAAAAA
>NW_027717361.1:0-5538 GCF_054177405.1 Leptonychotes weddellii | reverse complement strand
TTCACGCGCACGCGACTCTGCCACTTGGGGTTTCCACCCCCAGGGGTTACAGTTCACTGCATGACACCGGCGCACCGAGTTTCCGGCTCAGAGGCTGCAGTTTGCGTGCGCGCGACCCCACCAGTCTGGTTTTCCACCCCAGGGGCTGCCCTAAAGTCCTTTCCCGACGCTACCAGTCTGCGAGTCTGTGCCCGTCCGCAGCGCGCGAGGCTGTCACTCACCGGCGGTGTAGGATCCCCACGGCCAGGCACCCTCCCGCTGCCGTTTATCCTCCAATATCTGCCCGCAGGATCATGGCTCTCCGATTCGCACCTCAAAACCAACTGTCTGCGATATTCTGTTTGTAGAGATCCAGATCTTCTTCCATCTCAGGCTGGTTTCGTGGGTGCTCAGAGTGGTCTGGTAGATATCCAGGTCAATTCCGGGGACCAGTTGAAATAGGGTCCCCTACTCCTCCGCCATCTTTCCCCTCCTCCTTTTTTTTTTTTTTTAAAGATTTTTATTTTATTTGAGAGAGAGTGAGAGCACGAGCTAGGGGGAGAATCAGACTCCCCGCTGAGCAGGGAGCCTGACATGGGACTAGATCCCAGGACCCTGGGATCATGACCTGAGCTAAAGGCAGATGAGCCACCCAGGTGCCCTCCTTTCTTTCTTTATTCTTAGCTCTTCTTTAATACTTAATTATTGAAATTCACTTTTGAGCCAACATGGAAAGCTGGAGTTTCAATGGAAATTGTATTCTATTTGTAGATTAATTTGAGAATTTACTTCTTTACAATATTATGACTTTGCACCCCAGAGCATCCGCTTAATCAAGGCTTCTTTTATGTTCCTCTCCACATTTTGTAGTTTTCTATAGGAAAGACTTGAGGCTTTTTGTCAGATTCATTTCTAAGTATTTTCTAATTTGATTTCTGGAAAAAAGAAAAGAGTAAAGACCTACCTCAGTTGCCCTGTCTTAATTTCTACATATGATCTTATGCTCTTCAGCCACAGATTCTCCTACACAATGGTTTTTAAGGATTCTAAACCCCGAGGTGGAAAAAAAGACTACTGTACACCAAAATACTAAATACTTGGCTTAGTGAAGTGGTGTTATGATTTTTTACCTTCAGTAGTTACTGAATCTTTTTTATCTTATCTTCATATTGTAAAATGTATTTAAAATGTAAATGAGGAACCTGATAAAAACCAAAAACTCCCACTCTTTCCATCCATAACTTTCGTATATTATATTTAGCTGTGGGCATTTACATTCTCTAAGACATTTTTTGTTAGTCATTCCAACTAGATTATAAAAGCCTCGAATTTTTTTTCCAATACCTTTTATTTTTATCTTTCATGTCACCAAGAATTATGGAAGTAATAAGTGCCTAGCAAATCCTTCCTCAGTGAGTTTATCTGATCAGTTAAATAAGGCAAAAGATGGCAGAGAGGGAAGAACTACAAAATCTGATGTGGCATTTCAACATTATTTATGTGTTATCTTGTTTTATTTATTTTTAATTTTTTAAGAGATTTTATTTATTTGAGAGAGAGAGATAGCAAGAGAGAGCCGAGCAGGAGGAGATAGGGCCAGGGAGAGAAGCAGGCTCCCCACTAATCCAGGGACCCTGGGATCATGACCTTGTTTTTTTAAATGTGGTTCTTGTGTGTATATCCAGATCTCCAACTAGACTGTAAGCATCTGATGAATAGGAACTGTCTCTCATATTCCCTACTTTTATGTTCTAGTTACACAGTTGGGGCACATCAGAGCCAATTTAGTGAATGTTACTAAATCCTAACTTGACTCAAAATAAAATCTTATATGCTAAAGAACCAAATCAGCTACAAAAAAAATGTCAAATACAGAACAGATAATATATTTACATTCTTAAGCATGCATTTTTACAGCCTTTATCCCATTTTATAGATGGCTGAAAAGGTCCCAATCCTCTTCAGGAAGGGATTTTAGCAAAGTAAGCATTGGGGTGGGGCGGGTGGAGGGGTGACTGGTAGTGGTCCTCATGTTTATTACATTGTAGAGTGCCAGAAAGTAGTAAGAGTACTTATAATATATATATATATATATATGAATGGTGTCGGCAATAAATTTAAGAAAATTTAGATACAAATTTATGTAGATGGATCATTTCTTGGTTCTTGTTCTGAGGCTGGAAGTGGTGACCACTGAGCAACAACCAACTGTTAAATAATCAGCACCTACCACTTACTGACGTAACTCTTCCACTAAAGTAGTTTTGCTTTAATGAAAAAATTTAATGTGTTGAGATACAGATTCAATTTTCTGTGTACTTTCCCCCATTCTCATGAATAATCAAGTTAGCTATATTTAACCTAGAACTATTGGGATGCCTGGGTGGCTCAGCCAGTTAAGTGTCTGCCTTCGGCTCAGGTCATGATCCCAGCGTTTTGGGATCAAGTCCTGCATCTGGCTCTTTGCTCAACAGGGAGACTGCTTCTCCCTCTGCCTGCCACTCCCCCTGCTTGTGTTCCCTCTCTAGCTGTCTCTCTCTCTCTGACAAATAAAATCTTAAAAAAAAAAAAAAAAGCAGAGTCATTATTCTGAAACACCACAAGATGGTGATGTTGCTCCATTTAAAATGTCTTTTAAAAAAAAAATCACACACACACACACACACACACTCTCTCTCTCTCTCTGAACTTTCTCCAGAGGGCTTGTGTTTTCTTTGTCAAAAACCTAAGATTTCAAGATCATCAGTGTTTCCAAATGAAAGAATCATGTAGAATCAAAACCATATATGTAATAAAAAAATATGAGTGATTTCTACCTTAAAATGTGACTAAGTGGAGTGTGAATCATATCTTTGTCTCTCTATTGGCTGTATGCATTTGTCTTTTGTATGGAGCTTCAAGGTGTGTGTGTGTGTGTTGTGTGTGTGTGTGTGTGTGTGTTGTGCGTGTGTGTTTTATCTTCCAGATGTTTATAATCTTCCCTCTGTTCCTCTGTTGCGCTATATCCATGCTTCCCCTGTGGTGATTCTGTGTGTCACTGTAATTATCTCTCCCATTAACTTGTGTCTAATACATGACTGAAACCTCAGTGTCAAATAAATGTGTGTGTGCATTCGTTTTGTGAACAGGTCGGTATGCCATCTTTTCTATTTCTATTCTTCATCTCTTCTGTTTTTTTCATTACAAAATATTAATACAGCAGTGGAATCTGGGTAGTCCATAACTATGATCAAAAAATATTTTTTTCTTTACCCTTTTCTTTATCTTTATCTTTCTTTATCCTTTCTTCTTCTATTTTTTCCATAATATTCACTAAATAATTTGGTTTTTTTTTTAAATTAGTTATTATCGAACTGAATTAGGAATAGGAAATTATTTTACATGTTTTATATGTTCCCGTGTGTATGTGGGAGGGGGGTGTTCATGGATTTTTCTTTTTTTGTATTCCTCTGGAGGCCCTGTACTTGATATAAGAAGGGTCCCCCTATTCAATTGATTTATGTGGTTTATGGACATTGACTTAAATAGAAAAGAAAAAAATCACATTTTGATCCACTATATCAGTCAGAAATTACCGTCTGTAGAGTGAATTTAAATCGGTTTTCTCTAAAATGTTTCTACAAGAGGCTTGGCTGCCTACTGATTGAATGTTTATATTTTAATCTAACATGGAGCTACATTGCCTAATTCCACTATCACATTCATGAAATAATGAAATGTTTTCTCTTTAAAAAGTAACTGTGTCCTTCTCACCACTCCTTTTCGACATCATACTGTAAGTCTCACGAACACAATAAAACAAGAAGGAAGTAAAGCATATGGTTTGGGTAGGAAGAAATAATACTGGCTTTGCTCACAAGTGACATGATTACTTATGCACAAAATCTGAAAGAATTGACCAAAAAATACTGGAACTAACTAATAAATGATTCTAGAAGGTTACAGGATACAAGCTTAATATACAAAAACCAATTTCTTTCCTATATACCAGCAATGAATAACTCAAATTTGAAATTAGAAACACAACACCATTTACATTAGAACCAACCCCCAAAATTAAATATTTAGGTATAAGCCTAGCAAAACAGGTACAAAATCTATATGAGGAAAACTGTAAAAATCAGATGACAAAAATCAAAAAAGGTTTAAATAAATGGAAGGATATTCAATATTCAAGGATAGGAAGGTTCAATATCATCAAGATGTCAGTTGTCCCCAACTTGATCTATAGATTCAATGAAATCTCAATCAATATCCCAGCAGGTTATTTTGTGGATATTGACAAACTGATTCTACAGTTTATATGAGAGGCTAAAGAATCAAAATAGCCAGCACAATACTGAAGTTGAAGAACAATAAGAGAATTAACACCATATGGCTTACTATAAAGGTATAGTCATCAAAACAGTGTGGTATTAGTAAAAGATAGACAAATAGATAAATGAAATAAAATAGTGAACCCAGAAGTAGACCTGCAAAAACACAGTCAACTGATCTTAGACAAAGGAGCAAAGACAATTAAATACACACAGGATACTCTTCAACAAATAGCGCTGGATCTACTGGACGTACACATGCAAAAAATAAATCTAGACATGGGCTTCACACCCTATGCAAAAATTAACTCAAAATCTTTTATAGACCTAAATGTAAAATACAAAACTATAAAACTTCTAGAAGATAATATAGTAGGAAATCTAGGTGCCTTTGGGTTCAGTGAAGGCTTTTTTAGATACAACCCCAAAAGTATGATCCATGAAAGCAAGCATTGGTCATTTAGACTTCATTAAAATTACAAAGTTCTGCTCTGAAAAAGAAATAAATGAAAAACCATAGCAAATGTTTACAAAACACAAATCTGATAAAAGACTTGTATACAAAATATACCAAGAACTCTTAAAACCCAACAATAAGAAAACAAATAGCCCAACTAAAAAGTGAGGAAATACCTAAACATACATCTCACCAAGTAAAATATATAGATGACAAATAAGCATATGAAAAGACGCTCAACATCAAATATCATTAGGGAATTGCAAATTTAAAAAATGAGACTACTGCATACCTATTAGAATGGCTAAATCCAAAACACTGAGGGTGTAGAGCAACAGGAACTCTCATTCATGACTGGTGGAATGCAAAATGGTATAACCACTTTGGAAAACAGTGTGACAGTTTCTTACAAAGCTAACCACAGTCTTACCATATGATTCAGCAGTTGTACTCCTAGATATTTACCTAAATGAATTGAAATGTTATGTCCACACAAAAACCTGTGTACAAATGTTAATAGCAGCTTTATTCATAATTGCCCAATATTGGAAGGAATCAAGATGTCCTTTAATAGGGGAATGTATAAACTGTGGTATATCCTTACAATGGAATACTATTCAGTCATAAGAAGAATGGAATAAGATGCAGCCATCAAAAGGAATGAAATCTTGCCATTTGCAACGACGTGGATGGAACTGGAGGGTATTATGCTGAGCGAAATAAGTCAATCAGAGAAAGACATGTATCATATGACCTCACTGATATGAGGAATTCTTAATCTCAGGA
>NW_027717360.1:0-324 GCF_054177405.1 Leptonychotes weddellii | reverse complement strand
TTCTAAGATTTGTATCAGTCTGGCCATGTGCTTGTTGGTGAGGACCAGGCCAAATGCTGGATGAAACTAGCCCCATGAGAACATCCTAAAAGATTTAGAGAAACAAACCCCTAAAACTTTGGCAAGATTCTAGAACGCTCACTGGAAATCTCCACCGGGCAGTTACAGTAGCTTTTCCTAAGCCTGCTGATTGGAACAAAATTCAGGCTTGCACACAAAATCCTGATGAACCTGGTCATAACTCCTATAACCAACTCCAAACTGTCTTTAAAGATTCTGGGCTTCCGTAAGAGGCTGAATCCACCTGGGTAGCCTTTAACTCTA
>NW_027717359.1:0-324 GCF_054177405.1 Leptonychotes weddellii | reverse complement strand
TCAAGCCCCGCATTGGGCTCCCTACTCCGCGGGAAGCCTGCTTCTCCTTCTCCCTCTGCTTGTGTTCCGTCTCTCGCTGTCTCTCCCTGTGTCAAATAAATAAATAAAATCTTTAAAAAAAAAAAATATTGGTGGGCGCCTGGGTGGCTCAGTTGGTTAAGCGACTGCCTTCGGCTCAGGTCATGATCCTGGAGTCCCGGGATCGAGTCCCGCATCGGGCTCCCTGCTCGGCGGGGAGTCTGCTTCTCCCTCTGACCCTCCCCCCTCTCATGTGCTCTCTCTCTCTCTCTCATTCTCTCTCTCAAATAAATAAATAAAATCTTT
>NW_027717358.1:0-324 GCF_054177405.1 Leptonychotes weddellii | reverse complement strand
TGTACTCGCTAGTAAAATTACTGTTCAAAGATCACCACACTTAAAATTCATCATAGAGGGGGGCGGAGCAAGATGGCGGAGGAGTAGTAGACCTGGATTTCTTCTCCTCACAGGAATTCAGCTGCATAGGGATCAAACCATTCTGAACACCTACAAACTCAACAGGAGATTGAAGAAAAGAAGAGCAACAACTCTCTCATCAGAAAAGCGACCACTTTCTGGAAGGTAGGACGTGCGGAGAAGTGAATCCGAGGCGATATTCGGGAGGATAGACGGCGGGGGAGGGGCCTCCGTCGGCCGCTTCTGGCAAGTGATAGAGCCGCG
>NW_027717357.1:0-324 GCF_054177405.1 Leptonychotes weddellii | reverse complement strand
GATGATAGTGATGGTGGTGATGGTGGTGGTGGTGGTGATGGTGATGGTGATGATGGTGGTGATGGTGATGGTGATGATGGTGATGATGGTGATGGTGGTGATGGTGGTGATGGTGATGGTGGTGATGGTGGTGATGGTGATGGTGGTGATGGTGGTGATGGTGGTGATGATAGTGATGGTGGTGATGGTGGTGGTGATGGTGGTGGTGATGATGATGATGAAGATGACAATGAAGATGATGGTGATGGTGATAGTGATGATGGTGAAGGCGGTTATAGTGGTGATAGCAGCAGTTAATAGCACCAAGGCCCAACCCTAGCAGTT
>NW_027717356.1:0-324 GCF_054177405.1 Leptonychotes weddellii | reverse complement strand
TAACATAAAAATAGATTCATCTCGGGGTGCCTGGGTGGCTCAGTCGTTAAGCGTCTACCTTCGGCTCAGGTCATGATCCCAGAGTCCTGGGATCCAGCCCTGCATCAGCTTCCCTGCTCGGCGGAAAGCCTGCTTCTCCCTCTCCCACTCACCCTGCTTGTATTCCCTCTCTCGCTATGCCTCTCTCTGTCAAATAAATAAATAAAATCTTTAAAAAAAAAAAGATTCATCTCAACCCATAAGCCAGCATTATGCTTAATGGGGAAAATAAAAGCATTCCCATTAAAGTTAGGGTAAAACAAAAGTGTCCAATATTATTATATT
>NW_027717355.1:0-324 GCF_054177405.1 Leptonychotes weddellii | reverse complement strand
TTTTTTTTTCTTTTGCTTCCAAGGGCAAAACCAATGGGTGAAAGTGACAGAAAGATTCTTCTAATAATTTCACTTGGCCAGGGAAGAGTTGGGCTGCCTTCTGAGGTTGACCACTGTCCATCCATGGAAGAGTTGAGTGTCTGGGAGGATAATGTGACTGGTCCTCTAGTGTCGCACAAAAAAAAGAAAAAATGAGAGCTTTAGAGAAAGATTCATATTAATCTCTTTGGCTCCATCATTCAGTCACTGCATAGCTGTAGATACATCACATAATCTCCAATCCTCAGTTTTATATCTATAAAAGTAGAAAAGCAGTACTTACGT
>NW_027717354.1:0-324 GCF_054177405.1 Leptonychotes weddellii | reverse complement strand
TGGTGGGTATTGAGGAGGGCACATTCTGCATGGAGCACTGGGTGTTATGGACAATGAATCATGGAACACTACATCTAAAACTAATGATGTAATGTATGGGGATTAACATAAGAATAAAAAATTTTAAAAAATCCACAAATAACTGTAAACCTTAGCCTTTTCTTATGACAATATCTTTAAAAACTAAAGAGAAGTCTCTCATTCACAAGTTATGAATACTCTTGTCCTAATATAGGAATAGCTTAATTTATAAAAATCTTATATGAAGCCATTCCTCTAACTGGGAATAGAAATGACATTTTTAGTTTGTTCAACGTGCAGTGT
>NW_027717353.1:0-324 GCF_054177405.1 Leptonychotes weddellii | reverse complement strand
TTTCCTTCTGTTTCTGTTTTTTAAACAGCTTCAGGAGAATAGGTATTATTTCTTCTTTGAATGTTTGGTAGAATTCCCCAGGGAATCCATCAGGCCCTGGACTCTTGTTTTTTGGGAGGTTTTTGATCACTGCTTCAGTCTCATTACTGGTTATTGACCTATTCATGTTGTTTTAACATGAAATGGTCACATAAAATCCTCTATTTGGATGCGCCCTTCACTGACATGTAACCTTTCCCACCTTTTCTGCACGTGTGACAGTAACTGCTGATGTCACACACTGGAGAGTGGTTTGGCCCCCTGGGGCCCCTGGGTTCCCATGGG
>NW_027717352.1:0-324 GCF_054177405.1 Leptonychotes weddellii | reverse complement strand
CTCTTCTTTTCTTCAATCTCCTGTTGAGTTTGTAGGTGTTCAGAATGGTTTGATCCCTATCCAGCTGAATTCCTGAGAGGAGATGAAATCCAGGTCTCCTACTCCTCCGCCATCTTGCTCCGCCCCGGTATGGTAAACAATTTAAACTTCCCGTAACTAGGATATGATTAAATGTGGCCCATAAACTTGATGAAATATTAAGTAATCAGTTATTTTATGTCCATGTGACTATATGTACAGATGCACGTTATATAGATGTATACATATGTATATACATATATAATATGCTATTTTTGCTAGAAAATCCATAACTAGGCATGGGGT
>NW_027717351.1:0-324 GCF_054177405.1 Leptonychotes weddellii | reverse complement strand
GAAAAGACCCCGCATAGCCAGAGGACTGTTGAAAAAGAAAAGCAAAGCTGGTGGCATCATAATTCTGGACTCCAAGCTCTATTACAAAGCTGTCATCATCAAGACAGCATGGTACTGGCACAAAAACAGACACATAGATCAGTGGAACAGAATAGAGAGCCCAGAAATAGACCCTCAAGTCTATGGTCAACCAATCGTAGACAAAGAAGGAAGGGTTTTCCAAAGGAAAAAAGACAGTCTCTTTAACAAATGGTACTGGGAAAATTGGACCGTCATATGCAAAAGAATGAAACTGGACCATTTCCTTACACCACACACAAAAAT
>NW_027717350.1:0-5538 GCF_054177405.1 Leptonychotes weddellii | reverse complement strand
AAACTGTGGAAAGAGCTGAGATGCCCTTCAACAGATGAATGGATAAAGAAGATGTGGTCCATATATACAATGGAATATTGCTCAGCCATCAGAAAGGATGAATACCCAACTTTTACATCAACATGGTTGGGACTGCAGGAGATTATGCTAAGTGAAATAAGTCAAGCAGAGAAGTTCAGTTATCATATGGTTTCACTTATTTGTGGAACATAAGGAATAGCATGGAGGACATTAGGAGAAGGAAGGGAAAAATGAAGGGGGGGGGAATCGGAGGGAGAGATGAACCATGAGAGACTATGGACTCTGAGAAACAAACTGAGGGGTTTAGAGGGGTGGGGGGCTGGGGGGCTGTGCTAGCCCGGTGATGGATATTAAGGAGGGCACGTACTGCATGGAGCACTGGGCGTTATACAAAAACAATGAATCGTGGATCACTACATCAAAAACTAATGATGTATTGTACGGTAACTAACATAACATAATAAAATAAAATTAAAAAATAAAATTAAAAACAATAAAAAAGTAAAACATAAATAAAATACACTTGATAAAGACAAAAAAAGAGTATTGGGTAAGAGAGTTTTGCTCTTCACCGAGTCTTTCATTTTTCACCAAGTCCTCCTTCTATTACTAAGTGACACTGTGTGCACCAGTGATTGCAGATATGCTATTTGATTTTCATCTTTCTTTCTCTCCTCTGTCATACACTTCCCCACTCTTTTCTTAAGAACAAAAGGGTCAGAGGCAATGTAAAATATCTGGAAGAGCACTGGGATTTGGGAGATCTTGTAGGTCTTGTAGATTTGGTATTTTTCTATTTTTTATTAAATAGATTTGTTTTCTAACACTTTGGGTCTTGGACAAACTTCTTTTTTTCTTAGGGCTTCTTTTTCTTTACACGTGAAATGAAGAGGCTAAACTGAGGTATCATGTCATATTTAAAGCTTATGAGAACCTACTCACTTTTTCATTACTTGTACAAGTAATTAAGTTAACATTTTATATTTATGCATATTGCTTTATCTTTTTTATATTATAGAGGGTAAGTACTATGCCTGATAAACTAGCACTTAATTATGTATATGTCTAACACCAGATGCACTTTGATAATGATGGTTTTTCTGTTAACAGCATATCAGAAGGTTGTACCTTGAAGTTGGTATTGGCTATGCGTGGTGGACCTATAAATGCTAGACGAGGTAGGCGTTTGTTAAAATCATGTACATTAAAGCAATTTGACAATAATAATTTTCAAGCCAGGTGGTATTTTTAGTCTCAAGTTTTAATCAGGTTCTCTTTCTGCTATTAGGTCTTAGAACAACATTTGTTTTTCTATGCACTGTTCTTTAAAGCATAAATGTGCAGAAGGAACTCATATTTCAGAAAAATTTCCTGATTCCTGATTCAATCCAGGGATATTTAAAAATAAACCTCACCAGTAGAAGGAAAGGAAATGAATAGCATTGTGTAAATATGTTGTTATCATTATGTTTAAGTTCATACCAGTTTGTTGCTTTTTTGACTCACTGAGTCTTCAACTCTGGATGTAATGATTGTTACAGAAAATTCTAAAGTTGGCTGTTAGCCTGGTTTGTGATGCATTTGGGTTTCATAGATATTATTGTGCCCCTTCCTTTTTCAGAATGTGGGCAGTCTCTAGGGGTCTTTCGTTCATTTAACAAATATATTTTAGGTATCCACTACATGTTCAATACAGTGTTCCATGGAAGAAAAAGTTTCTGCTTACTGACAGTGCCCACAATAAAGATGTAAAGATTTGATGTCATATCAGGCAGTTGCAAGTGCTATGGAGGAAATAGGGGAGTGTGACAGTGTTTGTGGAAGTAGGATACTAGGAGGATGATTGTGGAAGAGCCTTGAAAAAGATGATGTGAGCAGAGACTTGATTAACAAGAGAGTTCTAAGCACGGGAAAAACTGGGAGTGTTCACATTGGTTCCTGATTCAGGTATGTCAGTCACATGAATCTCCACCAAGAAGAGAGATCCTTAGACTGCTCAGAGCAGTCCTGCTCCGTGGGCCTCATTTGGGGAAGGGCTTCATATTTGTTTGATCCTTTACTGACCAGAAGACTAAGGTTAAGTATTGATTACACTGCTGGTTTATTTTTTCCACTAGTCAAATTTTATCTCTGTATTTCATAATTTTGGTTAGAAAAATGGGGCTTATTATCATCTTTTTCCTAGCTACTTCAGGAGGATTTTGTGAGATGTGTTACTTTAGTTGTTGAACTGTTTTGGATAGGTTAGAAAAAAAGCAAAGGTAGTAATGTTAGAATTGGTTAACTAGCACTCCTAATATCAGAAATTCTATAAATTGGACTTATAAAATTGTCCTATGTGACATAAGGTGATGTTTATAGTAGCAAGTCTGAGGATAGTGTAAGAACCCTAAAGTGTTTAAGATTTTATTTATTTGTCAGAGAGAGAGAGAGCACAAGCATGGGGAGTGGCAGGCAAAGGGAGAGGGAGAAGCAGGCTTCCCACTGAGCAAGGAGCCCCATCTGGGACTCAGTCCCAGGACCCTGGAATCATGACCTGAGCTGAAGGCAGATGCTTAACCGACTGAGCCACCCAGGCATCCCAAGAAACTTAAAGTGTTTACAGAGTCATTATGATAAGATGGAATTATACAGTGTTTAATAACATGTAAATTCCACTGTTAGAAAATTTTGAAAGTTGGTTATGTGTGTATAGTATTGTCTTTAAACCAGGTTATTTTATCAGAACATCTACTTTTCTTACTGGGACCAGAATTATTTTATGTTTATGAGGAGAAATGTAAGTGCTATAGATTTTTTTTTTAATTTTTAAAGATTTTATTTATTCATTTGAGAGAGAGAGAGCATGAGCAGGGAGAGGTAGATGGCGAGGGAGAGGCAGACTTCCCCACTAAGCAGGGAGCCTGACCTGGGGCTCAGTCCCAGGACCCCACGATCATGACCTGAGCTGAAGGCAGACGCTCAGCCAACTGAGCCACCCAGATGCCCCAAGTGCTATAGATTTTGAGTTAAAAATATATGCATGGGAGTTTTTTGGGGGGCTTTTTGGTGGGTTTTTGTTTGTTTGTTTTTTACTTTTTGAGAAATGAAAATAAAAGGCATCGCTATCCTTCGGTAGCTGAAGCTTTGTAATACCTTTTTTCCCTACAGCTTTCTATGCCTTGTTTGTAAATTGAAAAATCAGCAAGGAGAACTTGTATTTTTTAATATTTTAATTATATATTTAATAATTTTGCCTTTATTGAATCAACTTCTTTAAAGTTAAAAGTTTGCTGTTGTCTCCATACATCATTGAAAACCTTGTGAAGATTAAAAACTATGCCCAGATCTAGAACTTTTCCATGTTGTATTTGAGAAACCATATTTTTTGGTTATTTAGTTTTACTTGAAAATTATGGTTTAGAAAATACCATGAGTTCACTAATATTTAGCTTTTAAAATTGTTTTTGAATTAATCATTATCAAAACAGCATCCTTTCTAAAACGAAATTTTATTTTAAGGTATGTATACAGTGTGTTATACCTGATGAAATCAAAGTGGTTTTTCTGTTATGAAAAGGTGTGTGCATATACCACATAAGCTGCATATATATATTCAGTCCCAGTGCCTCCTCAAGTAAGGCACACCATGTTGATTTAGGTAAGGCTTTCACACAGCTTTAGTAATGGCAGCAACATAGATTTTATTTCTTTTTAAGGTAATGTGGAATGTGTAGTGTTAACTTAAAAATGGTAAGAACTTGTTTTAAACATGTCTCTTAACATTTGCACATTTTGTGCCTATCAAAGAGTTGGTCAAAACATCCAAATATTTTTATAAAATAAGCTAAATATTATTATATTTCTAATTTTTCTGTTTTAGTGGTGGTGGTATTGGATTAGGATTTGGGAACATTTTTAATCTTTTTCCCTTGTTACTTTCAGTTTAATATTTCTTAGTGCTGTAACTTTTTTAAAGGTCAGCACAGCACTGGGATTCTGTTAATAAATAAGCTACTTGTATCAAAGGAAATTTGAGAAATCATTGCCTCTTTTAGGAAAGAGCAAATGTTTCTGCAGCTTGACATGAGAGTTTTTGGGAGTGAACTTTTTTTCCTGTAATCATTACTTAAGTCTGGGTCAGAGTCTTTTAGAACATTTGCCCTATGAGCCAGCAATCTCTTGAGGCCCTTCCCCCGGCAGGAGCAGAATCTGTGGCTGCTGTGGACAAGATGATGGCTGCAATACCAAACCTGAGGACCACTCCAGGCCAGAAGAGCCTATAGTAATGGGGGGCTTTGCCCCAGTCCTTGTGCTCTGACTGGACACATGGGTACATACCAGGACAGTTGGAATCCTGGGAGGATGCTTTCAAGAAACAACATACTGACCATTGCACACATGGCAGTTTTAGTACACTCAGGGGCCCCCTTGTATTCTGAATTGTTGTATACTTTTAATTACCTAACTTGACGTCAAGAAACAGCTCTAAGAAGAACGTAAAACCAGAATCAAAGAAGAATCTAAAACCAGAAAGAAAAAAGAGATTCACTTGCTTCTAATTTCCAATATATGTCTCCCAATTATGTGTATGTGTCTTTTTTTAAAATCTAAAGTAAGTGGAATTTATATTGCTTTTAGATTATTGATGTAACCAATATTGGAAAATATAGGAAGTAGATGTGTGAGGTGAAAACAGTCATAGGTAATTATGTCATAGAATCAGCAAATATACAGACTCTAGTGGCACAGGAAAATACTGATGTATTTAGTTAAGCCGTGTTTTTGTATGTAATAACATAATAATGCATTCCATTTCTTTCATGTTAGTACAACATAGGCAATGCTGTATTAACTATAAAAAGACCAGAAACTTATTTAAAGACTTGTTCTAATTCAGCACATTATATCCTGTCACTGTACCAACATGCATAAAACTTGATATAAATTGAAAGCTTGTTTATCAATTTTTCCATTTGTAGTTCCTATGGAAGATCCACTTAGGGAGATGGCTGAGTACATGGATTCCAGTCGAGATGAGGTCTGGGAGAAGACCTCCTGCAACAAACAAGTTACATTTTTGGTATACCGAGAAGGAGATCAATTGAATTTCTTTCGTGTAGTAGATAGGGGAGATGGCACTTTAACACCATTATCTGAATCTTTAAGGTAAATAGGTTTTCATTTGCATGTCTCACTTAGAAAAGGAGAACACTGTATGATATACTCCATAAATCTTAATGTTTACTTTGTGTTGTCAAAATAATCTTATATTCACAAGACTGGCTAAATTTCATGTGTTCTCCCCACTCCCCTGCCCCAGATATATAATTCTGAAATTGTCCTTCATATGATTGATATTTAGGGAGTAATTTATAAAACTGAAATTTCTTTATGGAGTAGGATTTTTATATAAAAGATTTATTTCTGTCCTTTATGAAACTCTAAGATGCTGACTTGATTATAGAGTCTTGTTATAATATTGTGTTATTGTCCAACCTTGGCATAATAGGGTTGAACCTAGAGTTGCTGTTTTTT
>NW_027717349.1:0-324 GCF_054177405.1 Leptonychotes weddellii | reverse complement strand
TAGCGTGGTGAACGCTGAGTAAGGTGCAGATTTGTCAAATTAATATGTTGTATACCTGAGGGCGCCTGGGTGGCTCAGTTGGTTAAGCGACTGCCTTCGGCTCAGGTCATGATCCTGGAGTCCCGGGATCGAGTCCCGCATCGGGCTCCCTGCTCGGCGGGGAGTCTGCTTCTCCCTCTGACCCTCCTCCCTCTTATGCTCTCTGTCTCTCATTCTCTCTCTCTCAAATAAATAAATAAAATCTTTAAAAAAAAAAAAAAAAAATTAAAAAAAAAAAAAATATGTTGTATACCTGAAACTCATATAACCTCGTATGTCAATTAT
>NW_027717348.1:0-324 GCF_054177405.1 Leptonychotes weddellii | reverse complement strand
CTACAGTCTAGAGAGCAGTGCTATCCAAAAGAAATATGATGCAAGCTATATGTGTAATTGACAGTTTTCTAGTGGTCATGTTAAAATATAGAAATTGTTGGGCGCCTGGGTGGCTCAATTGGTTGAGCGACTGCCTTCGGCTCAGGTCATGATCCTGGAGTCCCGGGATCGAGTCCCGCATCGGGCTCTCTGCTCGCCAGGGAGTCTGCTTCTCCCTCTGGCCCTCCCCCCTCTCATGTGCTCTCTCTCTCATTCTCTCTGTCTCAAATAAATAAATAAAAAATAAAATCTTTAAAATATAGAAATTGTGACATTCATTTTAAT
>NW_027717347.1:0-324 GCF_054177405.1 Leptonychotes weddellii | reverse complement strand
TCACAGGTGAGGTGTGGGGTCCCCGTCCCAGCCCACTGGCGGCTGGCAGAGTTCAGTTCTTGGCAGCTGGGGGCCTGAGGTCTCTGTTCTTGCTGGTTGTCCGCAGCTCCTGGCCGGTGCCCACGGCCACTCGCCTCCCATCCATTCCTCCATCCTCTTCTCTGCACTCCAGCCTGCCTGATTAGGACAGGCCCACACACGCTGGGGCTGACTAAGCATCCTGCCCCCCACAGTCCCCAAGTCCAGGCCTTCTCTCTCCTGAGTCTTATACTTCAGAGCTTGGTCCAGTCCCTTTCCTACCCCCGGAAAATTTCCTGCTCTGGG
>NW_027717346.1:0-324 GCF_054177405.1 Leptonychotes weddellii | reverse complement strand
AGCCGAAGGCAGATGCTTAACGACTGAGCCACCCAGGCGCCCCCATGATGCACCTTAATAAAACTTTTCAAACAGGAACATTTCTCCATCTCAGTACTTCATTGTCTGCTCCAACCTCTATTCTTTTTTTTTGGTTTGTTTTTCAAGATTTTATTTATTTACTTGAGAGAGAAAGGGAGAGAGGGAGAAAGCGCATGCCTGCAGGAGTGGGGTGGGGTCAGAGGGAGAGGGAGAAGCAGGCTCCCCACTGGGCAGGGAACCTGACTTGGGGCTGGATCCCAGGACCACGGGATCATGACCTGAGCTGAAGGCGGATGCTTAAGT
>NW_027717345.1:0-324 GCF_054177405.1 Leptonychotes weddellii | reverse complement strand
TTTTATATAAAACCAAAACTGAATTCAGTTGACCGAGTAACACGGATACCTCCTGTTGTGTGGATGGAGCCTTCCAGGTAGACTTTTCAGATGACAATCTGAAATCTAGTACTCCCCTTCATTGGCTCAGACAAGTTACTCTCTTCTAATTTCAGTTTCCTAATGTATGAAAATGAAGCTAAAGCTACTCACGATGTTGTCATGATGGCTAAAAGAGATCCTATCAAAGGAAGACTAACTCTCATGTTTGGCTCAATATTGCCCGTTGTTACTGTTTTCCTCAGAGCTTTCCCTTGGGTGGTATTGGCTGTCCCTCATTTCCAG
>NW_027717344.1:0-324 GCF_054177405.1 Leptonychotes weddellii | reverse complement strand
CTCGGGTGCCTAGGTGGCTCAGTCGGTTAAGCCTCTGCCTTTGGCTCAGGGCATGATCCCAGGGTTCTGGGATCAAGTCCCACATCGAGCTCCCTGCTCAGCAGGGAATCTGCTCCTCCCCACCCCACCCTTCCCCCTGCTCGTGATTTCTCTTTCTCTCTTTCTCAAATAAATAAAACCTTTAAACAAAAAAAAGGGGGGGTGCCTGGGTGGCTCAGTCATTGGGCATCTGCCTTCAGCTCAGGTCGTGATCCCGGGGTCCTGGGATCGAGCCCCACATCGGGCTCCTGGCTCTGCGGGAAGCCTGCTTCTCCCTCTCCCACT
>NW_027717343.1:0-324 GCF_054177405.1 Leptonychotes weddellii | reverse complement strand
ATGGAAGAGACGTAGATCCTCAGTGGTCAGAGGCCAGGCTCTGGAGGCAGCCTCTAAGATGACCCCCAGTGATCTTCACCTCTTGATATTCATGCCCTTGCATAGCTCCCCACGGCACTGTATCCGGGCTGGTCTTTTGTGACCGAACTTACGTGATGGATCTGGCTCTCTGGGAAGCCAGTTGCTAAGTCATGGCAGCCCTGTGAAGAGGCCCCCTGGGAGGAGGAAGGGAGTCTTCCTGCCTGCACCTACTGAGCACATGGCTCAGGATCCTCCAGCCACAGGCAAACGTTCAGATGACCCGAGCTCCAGCTGTCGTCTTGT
>NW_027717342.1:0-324 GCF_054177405.1 Leptonychotes weddellii | reverse complement strand
TTGGTATGTCTTCTTCGGAGAAGTGTCTGTTCATGTCTTCTGACCATTTCTTGACTGGATTATTTGTTTTTTCCGATACTGAGTTTGATAAGTTATTTATAGATCTTGGATACCAGCCCTTTATCTATTATGTCATTTTTTTATTATTATGTTAATCACCATACATTACATCATTAGTTTTTGATGTAGTGCCCCATGATTCATTGTTTGCGTATAACACCCAGTGCTCCATGCAGAACGTGCCCTCTTTAATACCCATCGCCAAGCTAACCCATCCCCCCACCACCCTCCCCTCTAGAACCCTCAGTTTGTTTTTCAGAGTCC
>NW_027717341.1:0-324 GCF_054177405.1 Leptonychotes weddellii | reverse complement strand
TGAGTAGTATTCCACTGTATGGATGTACCAGTGTTTTTTTTAATCCATTTCACCAGTTGAAGGACAAGTGGCTTGTTTCCAGTCTGGGGTGATTATAACTAAGGCAGCTGAATATTCTCATACAGGTTTCTATGCAAGCATGTTTTCATTTTACTTGGATTGATGAGCTGTATGGTAAATATATGTTTAACTTTATAATAAATGTAAAAATAGGTTCCAAAATGGTCATACCACTTTTATTCTTACCAGCAATATATGAAAGTTCCACTTGCTTTATATCGTTGCTGGTACTTGGTATTAGTCATTTGTTTTCAATTTCAGTCA
>NW_027717340.1:0-324 GCF_054177405.1 Leptonychotes weddellii | reverse complement strand
TTTTTTTTTAAAGATTTTATTTATTTATTTGAGAGAGAGAGAATGAGAGACAGAGAGCATGAGAGGGAGGAGGGTCAGAGGGAGAAGCAGACTCCCTGCCGAGCAGGGAGCCCGATGCGGGACTCGATCCCGGGACTCCAGGATCATGACCTGAGCCGAAGGCAGTCGTTTAACCAACTGAGCCACCCAGGCGCCCCAGCCTGATTTTTCTTAATAGCATTTGCCACCACTGATATTTTATATACATTTGTTTCTTTTCTATCTCCTTTTACTAATGTAAGCTCCACCAGGGCAGAGATCTTAGAACAGTGCCTGGCACTTACT
>NW_027717339.1:0-5538 GCF_054177405.1 Leptonychotes weddellii | reverse complement strand
CTTGCATTCCCACCAACAGTGTAGGAGGGTTCCCCTTTCTCTGCATCCCTGCCAACATCTGTCATTTCCTGACTTATTAATTTTAGCCATTCTGACTGGTGTGAGGTGGTATCTCATTGAGGTTTTGATTTGGATTTCCCTGATCGCATACTTACTTTTGTGTGTGTGTGAGAGAACATTTTTAGTTCTACTCTCTTAGCAAATTCCAATTATACAATACACTGTTATCAACTATAGTCACTATTTTATACATTAGATTCTCAGACCTTATTCATCTTATAACTGAAATTTCGTACCCTTTTACCAAACTCTCCCTATTTTCCCCAGACCCCGGCCGCTGGCAACCACTGTTCTACTCTCTGTTTCTACTAGTTTAACTTTTTTTTTAGATTCTACATATAAATGATATTGTGCAGTACTATCTTTTCCTGTCTGGCAGAATTCATTCTTAATAATTTTTTAAAAGATTTTATTTATTTATTTGAGAGAGAGAGCATCAGAGAGAGAGAGCATGCACAAGTGGGGGGGAGGGGCAGAGGGACAGGGAGAAGCAGACTCCCCACTAAGCAGGGAGCCTGATGCGGGGCTCAATCCCAGGACCCTGAATCATGACTTGAGCCGAAGGCAGATGCTTAACCAACCGAACCACCCAGGCACCCACATTCTTAATAATTCTAATTCTTTTATTTAGCTGCTTGTTCTCACTTTCTGTTCCCAGTAAATTCTCACATCTCTTCAAGTATATTTATTATTCTGGCTTTAACTTCTGTTTCTGTTTTCCATGAGCTCTGCTTTCTCTGTCATAAGTTGTTCAGTTTGTTGTTCTCCAAA
Organism: Leptonychotes weddellii; assembly: GCF_054177405.1. Classification (NCBI taxonomy): domain Eukaryota; kingdom Metazoa; phylum Chordata; class Mammalia; order Carnivora; family Phocidae; genus Leptonychotes; species Leptonychotes weddellii. Next base: position 4,707 of record NW_027717339.1, on the reverse strand, counting down.
TTTACAGTTCTCAGAATCTGCTGTCTGAGCTCAGCCTTGTTCCTTCGGAGCCTTGAGCTGCCTTGATTCATAAACTGCACCCATGAAGACGGGCAGATGTCTAGCAAGATTGTGCTTCTCCAGGTGAATTGGTGTGTGTATTTGTCATCGTGGGCCTTTGCGGGAGACACGTGGTATTGTGCTCACCTGGTCTCCACAGAACCTCTGAATAATCTCTTATTGGAGACAGCCACTCTGTAATACAAGTGAATGCCCACAGGAGGGTGAGAGCAGGAATATGTGTGTGTGCAGAGGGTTTTCTCAGGGACTGGTCAAACTGTCTACACTTGGGGTCTTCTGCTTATAACCATATCAGGTCAGAGCTCTACCTTAGTTACCCACTGCTTCTGGCCTGTCTTCTGATATCCTGGCCCTGCAGTAAGTACCAAGAGGAAGGGGGAAACCTGCCTAGCGCAATACAGAGATGAGGAAAGGGCAGAACTAAAACATTTTCCCCCAACCCTGGTCCCTATTTATGACCCTAGGCCCTCCTAGTTTCCCTGCCAGTTGACAGAATCAACCTCTATCTATCCCAAGAATTTCCAGGGCTAGTCACTGAGAACAGCTCTCAAGTCCATCCTTGCTTGCAGCATCTCTTCCAGAGAGAATAGAGTGCAGCTGTGTGTCCATCCTAGGCTGCTCTGCTGTCTTGCTCCACATTAGAGCCCTGTACATTTTCCAAGATCACCAAGCTGGGAAGTGATGGGATTCAAACCCTAGTCTCTTTTCACTCTATATCTTGTGTTTTAATCCCAATCAGGGTTTGTTGAAAGACAATTGGGTCAAATTATCCATCCCACTAAAAAAAATACTTCATTCCAGATATTTCCCACTAAATGGAACCTGGATCCTTAGAGAAATGGTGGACTCCAGGTCTGAGGAAAGAAACATACAAGAAAGCTATCAAAAGAACACTAGGGGCAGGGCGCCTGGGTGGTTCAGTAAGTCGAGCGCCCGACTCCTGATTTCAGCTTGGGTCATGATCTCGGGGTCTTGGGATCCAGCCCCACATGGGGCTCCATGCTAGGCAGGGAGCCTCCTTCAGGATTCTCTCCCTCTCCCTCTGCCCCTCCTCTTGTTCATGCGCCCCTGCACTCGTGCACTCGTGTGCGCACTCTCTCTCAAATAAATAAATCTTAAAAAAAAAAAAAAGACTCAGGAACCACCTTGAAGAGATTCTCAGTGACTAATGATGGGTAAATTTTAGTGTCAATAAGGATAATAATGGCAATTATGTGTAACATTTCAACTGTGTTTAATTCTAAGTTTGTCAAATGATATTAGAAAAAAATTAGTTCGTCACCACTAAAACCAACTCATTATTTTGAAAAATGTTAAATGGAGGGATACAAATAAACCAGCTTGTCTTTCCTAAGAAATTATACCACTGGTAATCAAGTAGCAGATGAGAAGGGTTTTTTCATTATGGAAATATCCTAGAAAATAAACAGAAGGGATGATAAGATTAAGAGTATCATCATTTGCCACCTCGGATAAAGTAAGAATCTAGGCACAGGCTTCAGTAGTTGCTAACAGCACAAAAAGAGACATTAAACTATTACTATTTTTCTTGAGAAAAATAACCTGAATCTGACGAAACCTCTATAATAGATTCAGCTAATAGCTGTCAAATACAAAAAAAACAAAAACAAAAACAAACAAAAAAACCCCCAAGAGCCCAGGAATATGTTTGAACAGACCTTAGAGATGGCAATCAGCAAAATGTAAGATGTGGAAAACTCTAGAAGCTAGTGGAGGGGGGAGGGGCAGAGGAAGAGAGAGAATCTTAAGCAGACTCCATACTCAGCACAGAGTCTGACACAGGGTTTGATCTCACCACCCTGAGATTGAGACCTGAGCCAAAATCAAGGGTCATTTGCCTAACCAACTGAGCCACCCAAATGCCCCTAGAAGAAAATATTTCCTGGGGCACCGGGTTGGCTCAGTCGTTAAGCGTCTGCCTTCGGCTCAGGTCATGATCCCAGGGTCCTGGGATCGAGCCCCGCATCGAACCCCGCATCGGGCTCCCTGCTCAGCGGGAAGCCTGCTTCTCCCTCTCCTGCTCCCCCTACTTGTGTTCCATCTCTCGCTGTGTCTCTCTCTGTGAAATAAATAAATAAAATCTTTAAAAAAAAATTTTTTTTAAATAAATACCGTTCAGCGATAAGGGAAAGAAATAGGAATAAACTATAGATTAAAAGAGACTTAAAAGATGTAGATGTATCAACTATCACAACATGTGACCTTATTTGTATCCTAATTTAAATAAACTCTAAAAAAAAGCTGTTTATGCCTTTTATGAGGACATTTGAACACTGAATAGATATTAAGGAATTATTGTAAAATATTTGAGATATGCTAACTGGTATAGTCTTTATGTTAAAAATAAAGAGTGTCCTTCTTGTAGAAATATATATTGAAATATTTATAGGTAAATGTTATATCTGGATTTTGTTTCCAAAAAAGACAGAGGTGGGAAATGAATAGGAATATATATAAAACAAGATTGTCAATGAGTTGATGATTGTTAAAGCTGACTAATGACTATATGGGGGTTTGTCACACAATTCTGGTTAATTTTGTATAAATATGAAATAATGAAGTTAAAAACCTAATAATAGAAGTTTATAAATATATATCTTTTAAAAATGTGTTCTCATTTCAAACAATATTGAAGTATTTAGTTAAAAGGTGGATTATCTGTTTTCACATCCCATTTCCATTTTAATATTCCCTGGAGATAATCACTTTAATTTTATACTGATACAAACAAACGTTTTATGTGTTTTGAATATATTTTTTTTCTTTCCCTTAAGTGCAAGAAAAAGCCAAGGCTAAGCATTAGCGACTACAAAATGTTGACTGTGAGTCATCCTATATTTTGGGTGAGACGTACACAAGATTTTCTTTTTTAAGTCGAGAAAAATCTATGCAAAACTTAACAAAATAGGGGAGAAAATGAAATTTTCATTTGCACGATATTTGAGATTTGGACTTATCAGAGTAAGTTCAAAGGTACCTTACTTTGGAGAAAGACAATATAAAAATTTCAAACTTATGGTTGGGCAACTGCCTTCAGCCCAGGTCATGATCCCAGGGTCCTGGGATCAAGCCCCATGTTGGTCTCTTTGCTCAGCGGGGAGCCTGCTTCTCCTCCCTCTGCCCCCCACCGCCCCCTGCCCCTGCTCGTGTGCCCGTGTTCTCTCTCTCAAATAAAAAATAAAATCTTTAAAAAATTTTTCAAACTTAGAAAACACATTTGTTTTAGATTGGGTAGAAGGAATTTTCATTAAAAACAAGTAACCATAAGTATAATCCCAGGCTCCTTTAAAATGTGAACACAACTGTTGATTTTAATTTTTAAATTTTATTAAATGTATACATAACTTTTCTGATGCACACACCCCATGGTCTATGATCTGGATTTGAAGTCAGGAGACCTGAATCCTTAGGTAAGCTCTGTATAGGGCACCAAAATAACTACTCAATCCTATCAATTCAGTTTTGTCAACCATTTGTTTCCGCTGGAATTATTCCATTAAAATAGCTGATAAGTTAATCATAGTAGACTTGTCCAGGAAGGAGGAGAAAAGTAAGCTCAGCAAGCATGCACATATAAATAGAGAACAAGTGTCATAACTACATGAGCCTTATTTAAAAACAGAGAGAAACACTTAGTGTGTACATCTTATTCTCTTCTGACAAGAAGCAGGAAGATGGACTTGTGGGGCCTTTCTGCTCGCCAGGAACCACCTACTCCTACCCATCTGCCAAGCCAGCTCCATATGTTCTATAAAGTCAATGGACTCTTTTTGTGATATTTTTCCCAATTAAAGAGAGCCTCTTTTCTACCCAGTTTTTCTACAAACTCCTTATAAACATTTATGATTGTATTTATGTTAAATTTAATCTATTTCTTATAGACTATATACAGATTAACTATACTTTCAGTGTACATAGTTGATCTTAACATTATTTCAGAAATATTTAATAATCCCCTACTGTTTGCTAAGTGCTGATAATACACAGCTGAGTAAGACATGTTCCGTATTTAGACAGAAACAGGTCTTTGTTGTCATCTTTAATACCTTCCTATGACTAATAACAGCATTTTGAATGAATACATACTTTTTGATCAAGATGGATGGTGTGGGTTTTTTAAATAATAGAATATGGGGAGAATGTTCAATACCTTGTTTTCTTGAAAGAAGATTATTACCACATTTTCCTATATTCTTTAATTTAAAAGAGAAGCGTTCAAATTAAATGAGACTTGGCATAAAAATTCAAAAAAATTATGGCATCATCAAATCATGAAAACAGGACTGGGATTTAAGAAAACAATCTTTTAGTAGGAGCATGGAAATACCATTTCTGGCTAAAATAGCACTTTGCTGTACAAATTGTAAATGAAGGCCATGGAAGGATTCTAACTGCAGAACTCCTAGGATTTGAAAATCATACAAAGGAGGGGCGCCTGGGTGGCTCAGTTGGTTAAGCAACTGCCTTCGGCTCAGGTCATGATCCTGGGGTCCCGGGATCGAGTCCCGCATCGGGCTCCCTGCTCGGCAGGGAGTCTGCTTCTCCCTCTGACCCTCCTCCCTCTCATGCTCTCTGTCTCTCATTCTCTCTCTCGCAAATAAATAAATAAAATCTTTAAAAAAAAAA
>NW_027717338.1:0-324 GCF_054177405.1 Leptonychotes weddellii | reverse complement strand
TTAGGACTGTCATGTGTTCTTGATGAACTAACCCCTTTATCATTGTGAAATACCATCTTTATTTCTTCTCTTAAAATCTGTTGTGTCTGGCATTAATATAACCACTCCAGCTTTTTTTTTTTTTTAATTTTATTATGTTATGTTAGTCACCATACAATACATCATTGGTTTTTGATGTGGTGATCCACGATCCATTGTTTTCATATAACACCCAGTGCTCCATGCAGTACGTGCCCTCCTTAATACCCATCACCGGGTTAACCAATCCCCCCTCCCCCCTCCCCTCTAAAACGCTGTTTGTTTCTCAGAGTCCATAGTCTCTCA
>NW_027717337.1:0-324 GCF_054177405.1 Leptonychotes weddellii | reverse complement strand
TTTTTTTTTTTTTCTTTTTAACGTATAATGTATTATTTGTTTCAGAGGTACAGTCTGTGATTCAACAGTCTTACACAATTCACAGTGCTCACCATAGCACATACCCTCTCCAGTGTCTATCACCCAGCCACCCCATCCCTCCCACCCCCCACCACTCCAGCAACCCTCAGTTTGTTTCCTGAGATTAGGAATTCCTCATATCAGTGAGATCATATGATACATGTCTTTCTCTGATTGACTTATTTCACTTAGCATAATGCCCTCTAGTTCTATCCAATGGCATCATTTTTTTTGATGGCTGCATAATATTCCATTGTATATATA
>NW_027717336.1:0-324 GCF_054177405.1 Leptonychotes weddellii | reverse complement strand
TTATTGTATAAGCACCTTGAATCACCTATGTATGAATCTAAACATCCACAGACTTACAGCTTGATGATCTAAGAAATTATATTTTGGGTGTGGTCTGTTTATTTTGGGTATTTGACCCTTGTTTTCCCCCTTGTGGTTGACAGTCTTATCTCATTTAGCTTTGTGTCTCCCAATGGAAATGGCACAGTTCCTTGTACATCGTGGGTGCTTGCTTATATTTGAATTACTGGTGAAATATATTGGTTAATAGTAGATACACACACAGATACATTAACAAGGCTATATGGTTTGTTTGAATATTTATTTCAGTTATTTGGGGTATAT
>NW_027717335.1:0-324 GCF_054177405.1 Leptonychotes weddellii | reverse complement strand
CCAGTGTGAGAATACAGGAGTTGGGGGACCACTGGGGCCAGCTTGGGGTCTGCCTGCTATAGCATTCATGAGGTGTGTATGCAAATACTGGATGTGTTCCTTGACGACTTTGGGACCTGAGGCAAGTTTCTTAGCCCCTTATATGTGGGGACAGGTCAGAAGTGAGATGCCGGCTGCCGGGTTTCCTCATCAGTAAAATAGACGTAGTTGGTGCTTCGCGAGGCTATAGGGTCGAATGAGATCATGTGTGAGATGCACTGTGTACTGGATCCTCAGCACCAGTGTCCTGTAATCGCTCTGTGTCCCCAGTATCCAACCATAGCT
>NW_027717334.1:0-324 GCF_054177405.1 Leptonychotes weddellii | reverse complement strand
GATACCACAATGCTTTGAGGTAGCTCAGGTGTCCACATGAAGAGGCTGCCTGGAAGAAGAAATGCCTGGCAAGCCCCTAGCTGTTTCAGGCATCCCAGCTGATGACCTAGACATGTGATTAAAGAAGCCATCTTGGACGGGCGCCTGGGTGGCTCAGTTGGTTGGGCGACTGCCTTCGGCTCAGGTCATGATCCCGGAGACCTGGGATCGAGTCCCACATCGGGCTTCCGGCTCGGCGGGGAGCCTGCTTCTCCCTCTGACCCTATCCCCTCTCATGCTGTATCTCTCTCTCTCTCTCTCAAATAAATAAATAAATAAAATCTT
>NW_027717333.1:0-324 GCF_054177405.1 Leptonychotes weddellii | reverse complement strand
TGAGTTCCCTGAGGCGGCCTCTTGCTTCCTTGGGTCCTAACATTCTTGCTAGTGCTTTCCATGTCAGTTAAGGTTTTTCTCCTCTCGAAAACTTGACCTGGTCCATCCTTGTTGGATTTCTTAGGGTTTTGGTCCCTAGGTGGTTTGTCTTCTGTTGGCTTAGCATTCATCCTGGGGTCTCTCCTGGTTTTTTTTATTTCCTATGGCATAGTTCTCCCTGAAGTTGTCCTCCTTTCCGCCCTCTTCCTTTCTCTTTCCTTCTTGTTTTCCCAAGTTCTGCGCCTTTTATGCGGATGTCCAGACGCCCTTCCGAAGGTTTTACCT
>NW_027717332.1:0-324 GCF_054177405.1 Leptonychotes weddellii | reverse complement strand
TGAGTAGCAAGGGTATGTAGACTGTCAACTCCATGCTAGCCAAGACTCTCAGGGGTGCCCTGCTGGATCCCAAGCACCACCAAACAGCACTGGAACAAAATAGCCACAGAATAAATATTTCTCAAAAGCATAAAGAAATGAACAAACCTTGGAGGTGGGTGCTGTGTGGCTGCCCTTTTATGTGTGAGAAAGCTGAGGTGAAGTCAATGCCAGGAGTAAAACGGGCTTGGCCAGGGGCTGACCTGTGTGGGCGGGGGCCCACCGGGTGACGTGAGACTTGGAGGCTCAGGCATGACGGTAGGGAAGTCAGAGCAGGCTCTGGGT
>NW_027717331.1:0-324 GCF_054177405.1 Leptonychotes weddellii | reverse complement strand
TTTTTTTTTTAAAGATTTTATTTATTTATTTGACAGAGAGAGACACAGTGAGAGAGGGAACACAAGCAGGGGGAGTGGGAGAGGGAGAAGCAGGCTCCCTGCTGAGCAAAGAGCCCGATGCGGGGCTCGATCCCAGGACCCTGGGATCATGACCTGAGCCGAAGGCAGACGCTTAACGACTGAGCCACGCAGGCGCCCCAAGCTTCTCTTTTTTTGTAGAGGGTTTGTGGTTAGGAGATCTCATTTTGGAATGACATTGACTTTGGTATTAGCTCCAGCTGTTGGCTTTACTCTGTGACCTTGGTCAAATTACTTCTCAGGCTT
>NW_027717330.1:0-324 GCF_054177405.1 Leptonychotes weddellii | reverse complement strand
TTTTTTTTTCTTTTGCTTCCAAGGGCAAAACCAATGGGTGAAAGTGACAGAAAGATTCTTCTAATAATTTCACTTGGCCAGGGAAGAGTTGGGCTGCCTTCTGAGGTTGACCACTGTCCATCCATGGAAGAGTTGAGTGTCTGGGAGGATAATGTGACTGGTGCTCTAGTGTCGCACAAAAAAAAGAAAAAATGAGAGCTTTAGAGAAAGATTCATATTAATCTCTTTGGCTCCATCATTCAGTCACTGCATAGCTGTAGATACATCACATAATCTCCAATCCTCAGTTTTATATCTATAAAAGTAGAAAAGCAGTACTTACGT
>NW_027717329.1:0-5539 GCF_054177405.1 Leptonychotes weddellii | reverse complement strand
GTCGTTGCAAATGGCAAGATCTCATTCCTTTTGATGGCTGCATAATATTCCATTGTATATATATACCACATGAGAAAGAGAAAATTCTTGTCATATTCCTAATGTATCCTTTGTATTCTCCTAAGACCTGAAAGAAACCTCAGGGATCATCCAGTAAGATCCCCTTGTTTACAGATGAAAAGTAAAGCACAGAGAGGGGAATTGACTAGTTCATCATCAGAGGACATATGAGTCACAGATCCAGGGTTAAAATCCTAGATTCCAGTCTTCTTTTTATTATGTCTTACTATTAATAATAGGATTCACAAAACACATGGCAGCACTGCTGGCTACTTATATTTTCACTAGTTTTTAAATGACCTTTTCTAACATCTGGACTTCACTTATTCAGTCTAATTTTTTTTAGCTCCTGAGCATAAATGCTTTGGTTAATTTTCTGGCCAATTCAACTAACCTGTAACAATAAATCAGCAGCACAGATGATTAAATAACAGAGAAAAAAATTTCTCTCTCTACTGTTTTGGTAGACAGCTAGCTTTAAGTTTTCTTAATTGCAGAAGGAAAAACAGCAAAGGTATGCTTTGTAATTTGGAGTAAATTTGTTTTTCACTACAAATTGTTAAGAAATCTGTAAGGACAAATTTCTGTAACTATAATTTTGTGTGTTGGAGCCATGAGAATATATGACCCACAATGCCTTATGTCTTCTTTCCCTCCATTCCATGGAGAACTGGTCTTTAGATTTGAAATTAAATACTGGTTCATAGATTAATATGTGCACAGTATTCTTTCTCCTTTTATTGTTCACAATGGACAAAGAGGAAATATGACTAAAGAGATTTTACGGGTCCAAAGATGGCCATGCTAAATTCCAATATGCATTCTCAATTCCAAATAATTTGGGAAATGAAGCATGATGATAAACAGGAAATTGAAAGAAAAAAATTGAGTGCAATGTGCCAACCTCCCTTGGCCAAATAGTGCAGGGTTAGAGTTCTGAATTCCTGGATTGTAATTTGTCCAAGTTTTAGATATATATTGCATTAATTTGCTTTTTTGATTTGACAGATTATTTGAATCTTAAATGGTCCTTTATTTTTAATATCAAGATTAAGTTTTTAAAAATGGGCTTGCTGGGAAGATGAAGCTTCCTGATGATTATAATTTAAAAAATTTTTAGTTAAAGTTACTATGAAAGAAAAGCAGAGTTATATTACAGAAAATTAAATAGTACTGCAAGGGTCCTGTTCCCTGACATGATCCCTAGGAATGAAAACTTTTAACTCTTAGCTGACTCTTCTGAATTTTATGTCCTTATTTCTAATATGCTGAAAAATACTGTTTTTTTTTCAGTTTTAGGCATGATTTTACTGATTGACTTTCTGTACACAGCATTCCCAACTCCCATCCTCCTGAACTACAGCTGTGACAGTATTTTCATGATCATAATATTATTAACACCAAATTTTGGCTTATCCAAAAAAATTGTAATATGGGAAGGTCGGGGTAGAAGTATATGTATATGTATACATGAGGGATGTTAGTATATATAGATCTAAATCCTTTTCATCCATCATCGGTAAAAAGTAAAAAAATAAAGATTGTCTAAAAAAAGAAAAGGAAGAAGGCTGCTGGGAGACTCTGCTATTTGGTGAATATATTTGTTTTTAATTATAATGTGTATTTTAAAAACATAATCAAATAAATACACAATGACATGTTTCTCTTTTGAATAAGCTTTTGTTTTTTCCCAGCATTAATCATTGCCTTAATTTTTGGTTTGCCTGTTTTTCCACATGTCTATCACTAATTCATTCTAATACTCTCTGCTGGAGTTGTGTATCATGTCTCAATACAAGCATTTTAGATAGTCTGTAAGTTCTATTTTTTTTTCCTGGAGTCACCCTGATGGGAAATTTCTAGCTTCTTGTGCCAATTTTAACAGATTTCTGGTCTTGATGACCAGCTGACATCCTGGGACTTCCCTTTACCTTCATTCTGGAAACTTCTTCCCATTCCTGTGTGGGAGCCTCTGTTTCCTAGATCCTCTTCCTTGGGCTACTTTATCATTTTGTAGGGTATATTTTTCAGACGCTTGTTGAGAAATGGTGCATAACAGTTAACTTTCTTGAGACAGTATTTCATATTCAAAAACATTTTTATTCTACTCTCTTACATTGTTAGTTGTGTGTGTGTGTGTGTCTGTGCGTATAGATTCTATGCGGAGACTCATTCATTTGAATTATGAAGACATTGTTTCTTTGTCTTCTAGCTTCAAGTGTTTGTGTAATGAAGTCTAACATTAATATGATTCACATCTTATATTTGTAATCTATTTTGAGTTCAGTAGAATGAATTGCTTATGCCTTGTTGGCCTTCCTTTTTGTAACCTAGACTTTATCAGATTCATTAACTCAATCACCACTTATCAGTCTCTTTTCAAATTCTACTATTTTGCTAACATCTTTTTTATGCTGTTATCATCTTGCCCATTCTCTTTACTCTTGTGTGTTTGTGCTATTTTAATATAATTTATATCAATTCAATTACTTTGTTTCCTTCCTTTTTGGAACATTTTGGGAGAGAAGAGAAATAAATCTGCATATTCCTCCCCCATATATATTGTTTGGGGAAATTGGGATTTGACCCTTACACACTGATGACTTGACTCAACCCTTGACCTTTGATTTCAGTAATTTATTTTGTCAGGCTAATCTGATACTCACAATGTAATATCAAGCAGTTATTGAGACTGATTAACTTGCTTTTTGGATTAAAATTGTTTCTACTTCCTCTTGTCTTCTTTGCAGGTCATAATCATAAAAATGCAAAATTAGGAGAAATTTTGTCCACTTTTAATTGGGACATTTAAATCATTTACATTTAATGTGATTATTGTTATGGTTCACTTTAAATATCTGTCTTGTTCTTTGTTTGGTATTTGTACCATCTAATTTTTTTTTTTTTTTTTTTTTAAAGATTTTATTTATTTATTCATGAGAGACAGAGAGAGAGAGAGGCAGAGGGAGAAGCAGGCTCCCAAGGAGCAGGGAGCCCAATGTGGGACTCGATCCCAGGACCCTGAGATCATGACCTGAGCCGAAGGCAGACACTTAACCATCTGAGCCACCCAGGCGCCCCATGTACCATCTAATTTTTTATTCTCTTTCCCCCATCTTCTGTCTTCCTTTGGATTAAGTTAGTATTTTAAATATTCCATTTCATTTGTTGGCTTATTAGCCATATCTTTCTTTTGTTTGTGGCTTTAGAGTGTGTCGTATACATTTAACTTATGGAGTAACTTCGAGTAACATTATAATATAAGAACCTCACAATTGGGGCACCTGGGTGGCTCAGTCGTTAAGCGTCTGCCTTCGGCCCAGGTCATGATCCCAGGGTCCTAGGATCGAGTCCTGCATCGGGCTCCCTGCTCCGTGGGAAGCCTGCTTCTCCCTCTCCCACTCCCCCTGCTTGTGTTCCCTCTCTCACTGTGTCTCTCTCTGTCAAAATAAATAAATAAAATCTTAAAAAAAAAAGAACCTCACAGTAGTATAATTCCATTTCCCCTCTCCTGGCCTTTGTGGTACTTTGGCCATATATTTTACTCATATCTAAGTTATAAATCCCATAATATATTCCTATTACTTTTACTTAAAACAATATTCTGGTCATTTTTTTTTTTTTAAAGATTTTATTTATTTATTCATGAGAGATAGAGAGAGAGAGGCAGAGGCAGAGGGAGAAGCAGGCTCCCCACGGAACAAGGAGCCCGATGTGGGACTCGATCCCAGGACCCTGGGATCATGACCTGAGCTGAAGGCAGACGCTTAACCGACTGAGCCACCCAGGCGTCCCTGTTTTTCTTTTTTTTTAAAGATTTTATTTATTTATTTGACAGAGAGAGACACAGCAAGAGAGGGAACACAAGCAGGGGGAGTGGGAGAGGGAGAAGCAGGCTTCCCGTGGAGCAGGGAGCCCGATGCAGGGCTCGATCCCAGGACCCTGAGATCATGACCAGAGCCGAAGGCAGATGCTTAATGACTGAGCCACCCAGGCGCCCCATCTTCTGGTCATTAATTATGTCTTTTGTAAGTCTGAAAAAATTCTTACATTTGTTTCTCAAAGGTACTTTCTCTGGGTTTAAAATTCTAAAGTGGTAGTTTTTTTTTTTTTAAAGATTTTATTTATTTATTTGAGACAGAGAGAATGAGATACAGAGAGCATGAGAGGGAGGAGGGTCAGAGGGAGAAGCAGACTCCCTGCCGAGCAGGGAGCCCGATGCGGGACTCGATCCAGGGACTCCAGGATCATGACCTGAGCCGAAGGCAGTCGCCCAACCAACTGAGCCACCCAGGCGCCCAGTTTTTTTTTTCTTTGACTATTTTAAGAATGTTGTCCCACTGTATTCTGGCTTACATTGTTCCTGAAGAAAAGTCTGCTACTTTTCTTATTTATATTCACTTGTATGTAATGTGTCTTTTTTTTTCTGGTTGCTTTTATGATTTTTCTCATCACTAGTTTTAAGCATTTTGATTAAGATATACCTTGGTTTATTTTTCTTTATATTTATTGTGCATTGGGTTCATTCAGCTTCTTGAATCTGAGGGTTTATAGTGATTATTACATTTGGAAAAAAACTTGGCCAATTTTTTCTTCAAATATTTTTTCTACTTAGTCCTCTTTCCCTTCCCTTCAAAGACTCCAATTATATGTTTTAAGGCTTCTTTTTTTTTTAAGGATTTTATTTATTCATTTGAGAGAGTGTGGGGGAGAGGGACAAGCAGACTCCACGCTGAGGGCGGAGCCTGATGTGGGGCTTGATCCCACAACCCTGAGATCATGACCTGAGCTGAAATCAAGAATCAGAGGCTTACTTGACTGAGCCACCAAGGTGCCCCTGGTATTAGGCTTCTCAAAATTGTCTCACAACTCACTAATGCTCTATTTATTTTTTGTCTATTTTTCTTCTTTGTGCTTTATTTTCTATAGGTTCTATTGTTATATCCTTGGGTTCAGTAGTATTTTCATTTGCAGTATGCAATCTTTTATTAATACCACACAGTATAAGGGGCGGAGCAAGATGGCAGAGGAGAAGGAGACCTAGATTTCATCTGGTCTCAGGAATTCAGCTGGATAGGGATCAAACCATTCTGAACACCTACAAACTCAACAGGAGATAGAAGAAAAGAATAGCAACAACTCTCTGAACAGAAAAGCGACCACATTCTGGAAGGTAGGATGTGCGGAGAAGTGAAACCGAGGAGATATTCGGGAGGATAGACGGTGGGGGAGGGGCCTCCGTCGGCCGCTTCTGGCAAGTGATAGAACCGCGGAGCACAGAATCGGAACTTTTAGAAGTCGGCTCCGCTGAGGGACGTCACTCCAGTGTCTAAGCGGGGGGTGGAACCCTCGGGACAGTGTGGTCTCAGGACCCTCGGGGTCACAGAAAGACCGGGGGTGCCTGAGGGCGGCAGAGCTCCCAGGTATCGGAGCGGGGAAGCCGGCTGCAGAGACGGAGCCCAGGCGTGGGCTCTCAGCT
>NW_027717328.1:0-324 GCF_054177405.1 Leptonychotes weddellii | reverse complement strand
AGTTGAGAAGTGGTTCGTAAAATATTATAGTTTTGAAAATGTCAGCCTACTAGTTTTAATCCCAATGACTTGTTTGGCGTAAACCTTAGCTAATAAAGGCTTCAGAGGCTGTGTAAATAGTTTTATATCACTGAGTATCTCTAAAGACCTAGAATTTAAACTAAGGAATGTGGGGCACCTGGGTGGCTCAGTCGTTAAGCGTCTGCCTTCGGCTCAGGTCATGATCCCAGGGTCCTGGGATCGAGCCTCACATTGGGCTCCTGGCTCGGCCAGGAGCCTGCTTCTCCCTCTCCTGCTGCCCCTGCTTGTGTTCCCTCTCTCACT
>NW_027717327.1:0-324 GCF_054177405.1 Leptonychotes weddellii | reverse complement strand
TAGGACCCCTCCCCAATCCTGAATCCACTTCAGCTATAGCTATCCTCCCAAAGTGCTTTCTCTGCAGAGAGCCCTGGGACACTCCAGCCAACACCCACTTTGGCTATAGCTGTTCTGCCAGGGCACCCCCGGTGCAGAGCACCCCAGAAAACCTCAGCTCCTGATCCATCTCCACTCCAGCCACCCTCTGCAGAGAGCCCTGTGCCACAAGGTGTATCCACTTCAGCTTCACCTAACCGACATGGGTGCCCTCGGTGTGAAGATACATACACCCCAACATTTATTGTAGCATGACTTTCAATAGCCAAGATATGGAAACAACCC
>NW_027717326.1:0-324 GCF_054177405.1 Leptonychotes weddellii | reverse complement strand
TATTTGTTTTGTTTCTTAAATTCCACATATGAGTGAATTCATATGGTATCTGTCTTTCTCTGACTTACTTCACTTAGCGTAATACTCTCTAGCTCCATCCACGTCGTTGCAAATGACAAGATTTCTTTTTTTTTTTTATGGCTGAGTAATATTCCATTCTATGTGTATCACCTCTTTATCCATTCATCAGTTGATGGAGAGTTGGGCTGTTTCCATATCTTGGCTATTGTAGATAATGCTGCTATAAACATAGAGGTGCATGTATCCATTTGTATTAGTATTTTTGTATTCTTTGGGTACTTAGTAGTGCAATTGCTGAATTGT
>NW_027717325.1:0-324 GCF_054177405.1 Leptonychotes weddellii | reverse complement strand
GGCTCCTGGAGCTGTCCCCCAGGCCCCGGACCCGCCTGCCTCCACCCTGCTCACTCAGGGACCAGGCACTGGTGGCTGAAGCCTGTGCGGCAGGTCGGAGCAGCCCATCCCGAGGGGCGCCCGCTGCCCTTCAGGAGTTGCTGTGAGCCGGGCAGGCCTCCTGCCCTCGCTCCGCCCCGGGAAGTCCTGTCACTCCTGGAGAGTCTGTCTGAGCTCCACGAGCTCTGGGCTGGGAGAAGGTGTGGCCTCTGGGGCCTTGGCAGAGAACAGAGGCTGCCTTCCATCCTGCCCCTCAGGGCCCTGGTTCTGGGGTGTCAGAACTCG
>NW_027717324.1:0-324 GCF_054177405.1 Leptonychotes weddellii | reverse complement strand
CTGCTTGGAACATGTGTGGGAGAACACGGTTCTCTCTCCTGCTGGGAGTAGGCCTTTTTATAAAAGCCTGTAAAAAAAAAAAAGGCTGAAATGACTAAGGAAACATAAACTTATGGTTTATTTTTTTTTTTTTTTAAAGATTTGCCCATTTATTTGAGAGAGGGAAAGCACACATGAGCCTGAGTGGGAGGGGGAGAGGGAGAGAGACTCAAGCAGACTTCGCTGCTGAGCTCGGAGCCTGACATGGGGCTCAATCCCACTCCTGTGAGGTCACGACCTGAGCTGAAACCAAGAATCAGAGGCTCAACCAACTGCACCACCTGG
>NW_027717323.1:0-324 GCF_054177405.1 Leptonychotes weddellii | reverse complement strand
CCACAGTGTTGGAGGTGGGAGTATCAAAAGAACCTCCAGCTTATTAGCGGTAGTAAGTTAAAACATCTGCCTGGAGTAGTAAGCATTTCCCTTCGGAATAGGCAGGCAGTAAGGGCGCCGGAGGGTTTTCAAGTAGGAAGGTGGCACAGTGAAAGGACGTAACTTCCGTGTTGTCCCGGCACCCCCTCGCCTTTGTCTTCGGTTGTGGATTGTAGCCTTGAAGACGGTGTACTGTGGTAAGTTGTCACAATCCTTCTGGAAGTACCAAGCGCTTTTCCTACTGAGCAACCGGCTGGGGATTTTGCTGGCCGCTGTGGGTGTGTG
>NW_027717322.1:0-324 GCF_054177405.1 Leptonychotes weddellii | reverse complement strand
TTCCATCTGACTCTTACAAGGTATATGATATTAGGCAACTGAATTAATTTCCTAGAGCCCAACTTCCCTGAAACATGCAAAATACACAGTCTTTTGTATTGGGACTCTGTGTGAGAATTCCCATACGCCTTTCTTTCCTTACATGAAGGTAGCCATGTTAAAAAAATTGGGGGAGAGAATAGATTTGGTGGTGGTGAGGGTGTTGGTTTGGGTTTTAACCTTACTGCAGCTATGAAGTTAAAAAAAAAACAAAACATTAGAGTTATGCTGAGCGAAATAAGTCAATCAGAGAAAGACATGTATCATATGACCTCACTGATATGA
>NW_027717321.1:0-324 GCF_054177405.1 Leptonychotes weddellii | reverse complement strand
CATTCTGAACACCTACAAACTCAACAGGAGATCAAAGAAAAGAATAGCAGCAACTCTCTGAACAGAAAAGTGACCATTTTCTGGAAGGTAGGACATGCGGAGAAGTGAATCCGAGGCGATATTTGGGAAGATAGACGGCGGGGGAGGGGGCCTCCATTGGCCGCTTCTGGCAAGTGATAGAGCAGCGGGGCACAAAATCGGAACTTTTAGAAGTTGGCTCTGCCGAGGGACGTCGCTCCAGTGGCTAAGCAGGGGGTGGAACCCTCACTGGACAGTGTGGTCTCAGGACCCTCGGGGTCACAGAAAGACTGGGGGGGCCTGAGT
>NW_027717320.1:0-324 GCF_054177405.1 Leptonychotes weddellii | reverse complement strand
TGGACTTGTATTTCACTTAGCATAATATTCTCTAGCTCCATCCATGTACTGCGAATGGCAAGCTTTCATTCTTTTTTATGGATGAGTAAGATTCTCTTGTATATGTACCACTTCTTCTTTATCCCTTCATCAGTTGATGGACACTTGGGCTGTTTCCATTATATGGCTATTAGAGATAATGCTGCTATAAACATCAGGGTGCATGATCCCTTTGATTAGTATTTTTGTATTCTTTGGGTGAATACCTAGTAGTACAATTGCTGGATTGTAGGGTCTCTCTATTTTTAACTTTTGAGGAACCTCCATTCAGTTTTCCAGAGTGGC
>NW_027717319.1:0-324 GCF_054177405.1 Leptonychotes weddellii | reverse complement strand
ATGGAAGAGACGTAGATCCTCAGTGGTCAGAGGCCAGGCTCTGGAGGCAGCCTCTAAGATGACCCCCAGTGATCTTCACCTCTTGATATTCATGCCCTTGCATAGCTCCCCACGGCACTGTATCAGGGCTGGTCTTTTGTGACCGAACTTACGTGATGGATCTGGCTCTCTGGGAAGCCAGTTGCTAAGTCATGGCAGCCCTGTGAAGAGGCCCCCTGGGAGGAGGAAGGGAGTCTTCCTGCCTGCACCTACTGAGCACATGGCTCAGGATCCTCCAGCCACAGGCAAACGTTCAGATGACCCGAGCTCCAGCTGTCGTCTTGT
>NW_027717318.1:0-5539 GCF_054177405.1 Leptonychotes weddellii | reverse complement strand
AATGGAATCTATTGTCTAATTTCTCCTTCTACAGTTGTATTGTTAGTGTATAAGAAAGCAACTGATTTCTGTGCATTGATTTTGTATCCTGCCACATTACTGAATTGCTGTATGAGTTTTAGTAATTTGTGGGTGGAGTCTTTGGGGTTTTCCACATAAAGTATCATGTCATCTGCGAAAAGAGAGAGTTTGACTTCTTCTTTGCCAATTTGAATACATTTTATTTCATTTTGTTGTCTGATTGCTGTTGTTAGGACTTCCAGTATTATGTTGAACAATAATGGCGAGAGTGGGCATCCTTGACGTGTTCCTGATCTTAAGGGAAAGGCTCTCAGCTTTTCCCCATTGAGGATGAGAGTCGCTGTGGGTTTTTAAAAAATGGATTTTATGAACTTGAGGAGTCTGAAGAGTTTTAATCAGGAAAGGATGCTGTATTTTGTCAAATGCTTTTTCTGCATCAATTGAGAGGACCATATGGTTCTTCTCCCTCCTCTTATTAATGTGTTCTATCACACTGATTGATTTGTGAATGTAGATCCACCTTTGCATCCTGGGGATAAATCCCACTTGATCGTGGTGGATGATCCTTTTAATGTATTGATGGATCCTATTAGCTTGGATTTTGTTGAGAATTTTGGAATCCATATTCATCAGGGATATCGGTCTGAAATTCTCCTTTTTGATAGGGTCTTTGTCTGGTTTGGGGATTAAGGTAATGCTGGCCTCATAGAATGAGTCTGGAAGCTTTCCTTCTGTTTCTATTTTTTGACACAGCTTCAGTAGAACAGGTATTATTTCTTCTTTGAATGTTTGGTAGAATTCCCCAGGGAATCCATCAGGCCCTGGACTCTTGTTTTTTGGGAGGTTTTTGATCACTGCTTCAATCTCATTACTGGTTATTGGCCTATTTAGGTTGTCAATTTCTTCCTGTTTCAGTCTTGGGAGTTTATAGGTTTCTAGGAAGGCCTCCATTTCTTCCAGGTTGCTCAATTTATTGACATATGGTTGTTGATAATAATTTCTAATAATTGTTTCTATTTCCTTGGTGTTAGTCATGATCTCTCCCCTTTCATTCATAATTTTATTAATTTGCATCTTTTCTCTTTTCTTTTGGATATATCTGGCCAGTGGTTTATTGATCTTACTAATTCTTTCAGAGAACCAGCTTCTAGTTTCGTTGATCTGATCTACTGTGTTTCTGGTTTCTAATTCAGTGATCTCTGCTATAATCTTAAATATTTCTCTTCTAATGCATGGCTTAGGCATCGTTTGTTGTTTTTTCTCTAGTTTTTTAAGGTGCAAAGTTAGTTGGTGAATTCAGGATTTTTCTATTTTTTTAGTGAGGCTTGGATGGCTATGTATTTACCCCTTTGGACCGCCTTTGCAGTATCCCATAGGTTTTGGATCGATGTGTTTTCATTCTCATTGGTTTCCATGAATTGTTTAAGTCCTTTTATGATTTCCTGGTTGACCCATACATTCTTAAGCAGAGTGGTCTTTAGCTTCCAAGTGTTTGAATTTCTTCCAAAGTTTTTCTTGCAATTGCGTTCCCGTTTTAAAGCATTATGGTCTGAGAACATGCAGGTAATTATCTCAGTCTTTTGGTATTGGTTGAGACCTGATTTGTGACCCAGTATGTGGTCTATTCTGAAGAAAGTTCTAGGTCCACTTGAGAAGACTGAGTATTCTGTTGTTTTAGGGTGGAATGTTCTGTATATATATCTGAGGTCCATCTGGTCCTGTGTGTCATTCAAAGCTCTTGTTTCTTTGTTGATTTTGGCTCAGATGATCTTTCTATTGCTGAGAGTGGAGTATTGAGGTCTCCTACAATTAACGTATTGTTATCAATATGACTCTTTATTTTAGTTAACAGTTGGCTTATGTAGATGGTTGCTTCCATGTTGGGGGCGTAGATGTTTACAATTGTTAGATCTTCTTTTTGGATAGGCCCTTTAAGAATGATATAGTGTCCTTCTGTGTCTCTAATTACAGACTTTAGTTTAAAATCTAATTTGTCTGATATAAGAATTGCTACCCCAGCTTTCTTTTGAGGTCCGCTGGCATGGAAGATGGATCTCCATCCCTTCACTTTCAGTCTGGATGTATCTTTAGGTTCAAAATGAGTCTCTTGTACACAGCATATGGATGGGTCCTGCCTTTTTATCCAATCTGCAACCCTGTGCTCTTTTATGGGAGCATTTAGGCCATTCACGTTGAGAGTGATTATTGAAAGATATGAATTTATTGTCATCATGTTGCCTGGGAAGACGTTGTTTTTATAGATTGTCCCTGTAAATTTCTGTTCTATATCACTTCTGGGGTCTTTCTCCTTTTATAGAATCCCCCTTAATTTTTCTTGCAGGGCCAGCGGTGTTGTCATATATTCCTTCAGTTTCTGCCGGCCTTGGAAACTGCATCACTCCATCCATTCTAAATGACAGCCTTGCCGAATAAAGTATTCTTGGCTGCATGTTCTTCTCGTTTATTACCCTGAATATGTCTTGCCAGTCCTTTCTGGCTTGCCAGGCCTCTGTGGATAGATCTGATGTTATTCTGATGTTCTTCCCTCTGTACGTAAGATATCTCTTCCCCCTAACTGCCTTAAGGTGGTTTCCTTGGTTCTAAGATTTGTGGGTTTTACTATTTCATGCCGGGGTGTTGGCCTGTTTTCCTTGATCTTGGGAGGGATCCTCTCTGCCTCTAGGACACGAATGTTTATTTCATTCCGCAGATTAGGGAAGTTCTCATCTATGATTTACTCAAATATATCTTCTAGTCCTCTCTCCCTCTCCACCACCTCAGGGACCCCAATAATTCTGACTTTGGAACGTTTCATGGTGTCATTTCTCTATTTTCATGGATTTTGAGTTGTTTTTCCCTGGCCTTCTCTTTTCCCTTCTTGTCTATTAATTGGTCTTCTAGATCACTAATTCGTTCATCTGTCTCGCTTACCCTAGCTGTTAGATTATCTAGATTAAATTGGATTTCATTGATAGCATTTTTAAGTTCTACCAATTCAGCTTTCATTTCTGCCCTTAGAGACTCTGTGTTACCATTAATCAATTTCTCCATTCTAGTTATTGTCTTCACAACTGCTACCCTGAATTCCATCTCCGACATCCTGGTTATATCTGCATCCATTTGTAAATCTGTGGCAGAAGTCACAGTCTCTGAGTCTTTCCTATTTTAGGGGTTCCTCCTCCTAGTCATTCTGTTTAGGGTGTTTGAGGGAATGTACAGAGTCCAAATTATTAACCACAACCCAAGAAAGATGCTCCTGTTTTCTAGGGACCTTAGGGTTGCTGGCCTCTTGTTTTCCCAGCCTGTCTTCTGATGGCGGGGCCTGCCAAGCTGTTACTCAGGCAACCCTGTTTGTGCAGAGTTGCCCTATCCCCTGTTGTGGGGGATGGGCTCAGTGAAAACCAGTGTTTTGGGGCTTTTGTTCTCTGGCGGCTTTCTCTGGAGGCTTTCTATGTCTCTTCTGAGAGTCAGAGCAGTTGAGATTGCTTCCAAACCTCTGCCTCAGAGCAGATAGATCCCATGTGTTCTTCATGAGCTCTCCAATCCATACTATCTCCATTTCTGTCTGTGCTGCTATAAACTACAGCATCCTGGGTTGTGCGCAGCTAAACAGCGCTCCCTGTCCTCACCTCCCGGTTGGGGCATATCTCTGCCCTTTGTGTTTCTAAAACCACCAGCCTCCCTCAGTTCACATGCGTAGCCCTGTTGCTCCGGTTTCAGTCAGGGGTGCTGCCTGAAAGTCCTTTCCCTGTCGCTACTGGTCTGCGAGTCTGTGCCCCGTCCCCAGTGCGAGAGGGTATCACTCACCGGTGGTGTAGGATCCCAGTGGCTCAGCTTTCTCCTCATTCAGTTTATCCTCTCGTATCTACCTACAAAATCACAGCTCCCCATTCATATCCTGAAACCAACCCCCTGAGATATTCTGTCTGTAGTGATTTAGATTTATCTTCTTACATCTCAGGCTGATTTTATGGGTGTTCAGAGTGGTCTGGTAGATATCCAGCTCAATTCCGGGGACCAGTTGGAATGGGGTCCCCTACTCCTCCGACATCTTTTCCAGGTCCTAAAACTAGCTATTCTCTAGTCTATTTCTCTTAATTTATTTTTTATTAGTCAGAATAGGCTAGGTCCCAGAAAATCTTGGTTATTTCACACATAAAATATTTATTTTTTACTACTGCTACACAACCAGCTCAGTCAGTAGCATGCTCTGCTCTACAAATGCACTCAGGGCCCTGGTTGAAGAAGGTTTCACCAACTTGGCTGCACACCATCTGAAAATCAAGGCCTCCTCAGTTTCCACAGCAGGAGAAAAGAAAGCAGTAGGGTTTCAGACAAATAACGAAATGCGTCAATACAGAAGTGTCATTTCCGTTCATAAGTTATTGGCCAGAAATACTCCCATGACTCACCTAAATGCAAAGGAGGTAAAATCATATGTCCAGAAAAAGGAGAACTGGGTGCAATGAACATTAGAAATCTGAAATGCTTTCCTATTATGCCATCATATATATTTACTGCATTATATTAATTATTGGGGAATATACCACATTCCCCTATTGATGGACATTATGGGTTTCCATTTTTGACACTGCAAATATGGTGCATTTGCCATTGGTGTATGGTAACTTTTGTCCATATATGAACATTTCTCTAAATCATATATCTAGAAGTGGGATTGTTGGGTAATAGGTTATATTTATTTTATTTAGTAGGGACTACCATAATGTTTCCAAACTGGACTATTTTTTTTTTCAAGATTTATTTATTTTAGAGGGGCAGAGGGGCAGAGGGAGAGTGAGAGAGAATCTCAAGCAGACTCCCTGCTGAACACAGAGCCCAATGGCAGGGCTCGATCCCACGACCCTGAGATCATGACTGGAGCCAAAATCAAGAGTTGGAAGCTTGACCAACTGATCCACCCAAGTGTCTCTCCAAACTGGATTATTAGTTTACATTCTCACCAGCAGGATATGAAAATACCATTTTCCTTACAATTTTGCCAGACTTTAATATTGTCATGCTTTTTAATTTTCATCAGTTTGATCAGTGAAAAGGGCATCTCATTGTTCCTTTGATTTACTGTTCCCTAATGACTGGTTTTAACATCTAGATAGATAGATGATAGATAGATAGATAGATAGATAGATAGATAGATAGATAGATAGATAATTTTTTTTCAATTTGACTTAATAGATATTTTCTGAGCACTTACTATATACTAGAAACTGTACCAGGGGCAAGGGATATAGCATTAATCTCCAATTTTAGGCAATAAATCTGGTCCTGGGATATGTTGGAATACAGGAGGGATCAAGTAGGTTATGTGGGTCCTGATGGATTCAAAGTGGATCTGACTTCACAGACAGAATGAATAAGATTATGCTATCATCCTAGGGTAGATGTTGTTTACCCTGAGGCACTCTCCTCCCACAAAGCATCTTTTTTTTTTATTCTTATGTTAATCCCCATACATTACATCATTAGTTCTAGATGAAGTGTTCCATGATTCATTGTT
>NW_027717317.1:0-324 GCF_054177405.1 Leptonychotes weddellii | reverse complement strand
TTTTTTTTTTTTTAAAGATTTTATTTATTTATTTGAGAGAGAGAGAATGAGAGAGAGCGAGTACATGAGAGGGGGGAGGGTCAGAGGGAGAAGCAGACTCCCTGCCGAGCAGGGAGCCCGATGCAGGACTCGATCCCGGGACTCCAGGATCATGACCTGAGCCGAAGGCAGTCGCTTAACCAACTGAGCCACCCAGGCGCCCCAATGTCTATCTGCTTTAAAATGCGACCTGAGATTTGGGGTTTTGATTATTTCACTTGCTTGAAGGTCACTGTGTTTTTCAAATCCATGGATTCAAGTCATTCATCAGTGTTGGAAAACATT
>NW_027717316.1:0-324 GCF_054177405.1 Leptonychotes weddellii | reverse complement strand
TGTTGCTGTTTTTTTAATCTTCTGTGGGACACCCAAGCTTGTTAAAAAAACTAACTGCACATTAAAGCTGTTTGGTGCCAACTGAGAGCCGGAAAAGTTGAAAATACATGATTTTTGGGAGGCCTTGTGGGGAACGTTTTCTGCACGTGGGAATGTTTTCTGCCTTTTGTTGATGATGGTGAGGACTCAGGATGGGCTATTGAATAGCACATTCAGTTTTGCCCAGAGATAGTGATGAGATGTTTTGAATGTCCCAGCGAGGGACTCCAAAAGACTTACATAGGGATGGAACTGAGGGGGGAGTTTTGTCTTTTGGCCTTACTG
>NW_027717315.1:0-324 GCF_054177405.1 Leptonychotes weddellii | reverse complement strand
CATTCTGAACACCTACAAACTCAACAGGAGATCAAAGAAAAGAATAGCAGCAACTCTCTGAACAGAAAAGTGACCATTTTCTGGAAGGTAGGACATGCGGAGAAGTGAATCCGAGGCGATATTTGGGAAGATAGACGGCGGGGGAGGGGGCCTCCATTGGCCGCTTCTGGCAAGTGATAGAGCAGCGGAGCACAAAATCAGAACTTTTAGAAGTTGGCTCTGCCGAGGGACGTCGCTCCAGTGGCTAAGCAGGGGGTGGAACCCTCACTGGACAGTGTGGTCTCAGGACCCTCGGGGTCACAGAAAGACTGGGGGGGCCTGAGT
>NW_027717314.1:0-324 GCF_054177405.1 Leptonychotes weddellii | reverse complement strand
GCGCACCTGGTTCACGAGTTAAGGTATTTACTAGAAATTGTTGCATTTCATATTTGCCATCTTGGGTAAAAACGCATGGATTTGGGTTTCCTCAGAACAGTCCAGCATTTTCCATTCTTCCTCATATCCCCCTGTACTGCTTCTCACCAGGAACAAGTTACTTGGGGGCACCCCTTTTGGGCTGACCTTACAGATGACTTGGTTGACTTGTTAGTGGAGTTGCACTTGGGATGTGCACGCTTCCTCGTGTTTGCTGTGTGCTCACTGAGCCCCCGGCCCCTCCCCAGCACTGTCCCCCCTGCCGCCAGGACTGCCTGCCTCCTC
>NW_027717313.1:0-324 GCF_054177405.1 Leptonychotes weddellii | reverse complement strand
TTTTTAAAAAACATTTTTATTTTTCATTTTTAGAGTCATATTCTATCCCTCTATAGTAGTTACCCGAATTTTTGGCATATTTATATGTTGTTCTCTCTTAAAAATTTTTTTTTAAAGATTTTTATTTATTTGACAGAGAGAGACACAGCGAGAGAGGGAACGCAAGCAGGGGAAGTGGGAGAGGGAGAAGCAGGCTTCCCGCCAAGCGGGGAGCCCGATGCGGGGCTCAATCCCAGGACCCCGGGATCATGACCTGAGCTGAAGGCAGACGCCCAATGACTGAGCCACCCAGGCGCCCCTCTCTCTTAAAAATTTTGAGATAGT
>NW_027717312.1:0-324 GCF_054177405.1 Leptonychotes weddellii | reverse complement strand
CTTTGGGGGGTACAAATCCAAACAAAATTCTTGGGAATTTTAGGATCATAAACAGCATAGAGTAATATGTTAATTAACTGTACTATAATTATATTAATATATTTGCTGTGATGAAAATGTCCATAAAGAAATATATACATCTCACAGATTAAATATATTACTCCATTTCAATTATTTTACTGTATATATTATTAAAGAACTCATTACTCAATAATCTTGATACAATTTTTAAGTTTAAAACTTCCTTTCAACATCACTAAGTATGTAGGAAAGAGTAAGGCATGTTATAATTCAAATTATTAATTATAGATATCCAGTCTATGT
>NW_027717311.1:0-324 GCF_054177405.1 Leptonychotes weddellii | reverse complement strand
GACCTGAGCCGAAGGCAGTCGCTTAACCAACTGAGCCACCCAGGCGCCCCTAAGCAAACGTATTTTAATTTCTTATTTAAAATAGAACTTGTTAGGGGCGCCTGGGTGGCTCAGTCAGTGAAACGTCTGCCTTCGGCTCAGGTCATGACCTCAGGGTCCTGGGATCGAGCCCTGCG
The DNA here is from genome assembly GCF_054177405.1 of Leptonychotes weddellii. Taxonomy (NCBI): domain Eukaryota; kingdom Metazoa; phylum Chordata; class Mammalia; order Carnivora; family Phocidae; genus Leptonychotes; species Leptonychotes weddellii. The sequence continues at coordinate 148 of NW_027717311.1, read as the reverse complement.
TCGTCGTCGGGCTCCCTGCTCAGCAGGGAGCCTGCTTCTCCCTCTGTCTCTGCCCCTCCCCCCAGCTCGTGCTGTCTCTCAAATAAATAAATGAAATCTTGAAAAAAAGAAGGGAACTTAATTTTTAAAGAACAAAGCAAGAGGGGGG
>NW_027717310.1:0-324 GCF_054177405.1 Leptonychotes weddellii | reverse complement strand
TGAAGATAAATGGAAAAAAATTTTAAAAGACGATTCACATATCTTTTTTTTTTTTTTAAAGATTTTATTTATTTATTTGAGACAGAGAGAATGAGAGAGAGAGAGCACATGAGAGGGGGGAGGGTCAGAGGCAGAAGCAGGCTCCCTGCCAAGCAGGGAGCCCGATGCGGGACTCGATCCAGGGACTCCAGGATCATGATCTGAGCCGAAGGCAGTCGCTTAACCAACTGAGCCACCCAGGCGCCCTTCACATATCTTTCTTTGGAGTTGTTGGAAATAACAAATGTGCACAGTGGGTTAGCAGATAAGGATATTTTACAGAAG
>NW_027717309.1:0-324 GCF_054177405.1 Leptonychotes weddellii | reverse complement strand
TTTTTTTTTTAATTAAATAAACAGTATTGCAAAAGTTTCCAATAAGCAGTCATTATCCATTTCCTCTCTTTGCCCAGAAATTATCATAATTAGTGTGAGATATTCCATATCATCATTCTGTATACATGAGTTCTTTAGAGAAGTGATCATGTGACAACCATGTCCAGATGAGTTAAGCCTTGGGCAAATATGTGTAAGCAGGGTTTAGATAGAATTAAGGCCAGAGGGAGGTGGGAACATGATGAAATGAGAGTCTAAATAGAAGGGGATAGATTGACAGTGAAGAGAGAAAAGCATGCCCTGTCTACAGCATTATAGTTGATA
>NW_027717308.1:0-324 GCF_054177405.1 Leptonychotes weddellii | reverse complement strand
TTTTACCTAATTATATTTTTCCCTTTTTTAAATTTTCTGCAGCTTGCCAATGTTTACAGTTCTGAGAAGGTTCTCCATCCTGTTTACAATGTTTGCTGAAGGAGTTTTACTCAAGTGAGCTAAATTTCTAATATATCTAGTCTTTAACAGACTTCGGCCCTCTTTAAGAGGGGCCCAGCATATATGAGATAGTAAAATTACTTGTCTTGTTTCTCCTTTATCTTTTGAGAAGTTTAAGCACTTTCTTCCTTTGCTATAGGAGTTGATAGTTTATGGGATCAATAGTTGGGGAGATTATGAATTGGAGTTGGAATCTGTCTGAAC
>NW_027717307.1:0-5539 GCF_054177405.1 Leptonychotes weddellii | reverse complement strand
ACTGGAGGAGATTTTGCTAAGTGAAATAATTCAAGCAGAGAAAGCCAATTATCATATGGTTTCACTTATTTGTGGAATATAAGGAATAGCATGGAGGACATTAGGAGAAGGAAGGGAAAAATGAAGGGGGGGAAATTGGAGGGGGAGATGAACCATGAGAGACTATGGACTCCAAGAAACAAACTGAGGGTTTTAGAGGGGAGGGGGGTGGGGGGATGGGTTATCCCGGTGATGGGTATTAAGGAGGGCATGTACTTCATGGAGCACTGGGTGTTATACGAAAACAATGAATCATGGATCACTACATCAAAAACTAATGATGTATTGTATGGTGACTAACATAACATAATAAAATAAAAAAAATTAAAAAAAACAAAACAAAAAGTCAGTTAATGTACTAGTTAATATTGATAACACCTACCAATTAAATTATTTTTATTTTTTTAAATATATGTGATCTGTTATGATTTTTATTTTTGTTTTTTTAGTTGGGATATAATGAATGTATGACATATTAATTTCAGATGTACAACATAATGATTCACTATTTGTATATGTTTCAAAATTATCAACACAAGAAGTCTAGTTAACATCTCTTACTGCACAGTTAAAAATTTTTTCTTGTGATAAGAACTTTTAAAATCTACTCTTAGCACATTTAAAAAATAAAATACAGTATAGATAATTTTAGTCACCATGCTACATGTTACATCCTTAGGACTTATTTCCTTCATACCTGGAAGTTTGCACCATGTGACCCACTTGACCCATTCCACCCACCCTCCACCCCCACCTCTGGCAACCACGAGTCTGTTCTCTGTTTCTTTGAGTTCTGTTTTTTGTTTTCCTTGTTTGTTTGTTTTTCAGATTCTACATATAAGTGAATTCATACTATACTTTTCTTTTTCTGTCTGACTTATTTTACCTAGCATAATGCCCTCACAGTCTATACACATTGTCACAAATGGCAAGATTTCTTTTTTATGGTTGAATAGTATTCCATTAGATATATATACTACATTTTTTTTTTTAATCCATTCATTCATCAATGAACACTTTGGTTGTTTCTGTATCTTGGCTATTATAAATAATGCTGCAATGAACATGGGGGTGCATATATCTTTTCAAATTAGTGTTTCTATTTTCTTTTAGTAAATGGCCAGGAGTAGAATAGCTGGATCATATGGTAGGTTTTTTTTTTTCTTTTAATTTTTATTGTGTGTGTGTGTGTATATATATATATATATAATTTTTTTTTTTGAAAGAGAGCAAGGAGGGCGGGGGGGAAGGAGAGGGGGAGAATCTTTTTTAAAATTTAAATTCAATTAATTAACATATAATGTATTATTAGTTTCAGACATAGAGTTCATTGATTCATTAGTGCTGTATAACATCCAGTGCTCATTACATCATGTGCCCTCCTTAAGGCCCATCACACAGTTACCCCATCCCCCACCAAACTCCCCTCCAGCAACCCTCAGTTTATTTCCTAGAGTTAAGAGTCTCTTATGGTTTGTCTCCCTCTCTGATTACATCTTGTTTTATTTTCCCTCCCTTCCTCTATGATCCTCTGTTATGTTTCTTAAATTCCACATGTGAATGAAATCATAATTGTCTTCTCTGATTGACTTATATCGCTTAGCATAATACCCTCTAGTTCCATCAACATTGTTGCAAATGGCAAGATTTCATTTTTTTGATGGCTGAGTAATATTCCATTGTGTATGTGTACACACACACACACACACACACACACACACACACACACACACACACACTGCATCTTTATCCATTCATCTGTTGATGGACATCTTGGCTCTTTCCATAGTTTGGCTATTGTGGACCTTGCTGCTATAAACATTGGGGTGTAGATGCCCCTTCATATTGCTACATTTGTATCTTTGGGGTAAATACCCAGTAGTGCAATTGCTGGGTGTTGGGTAGCTCTATTTTTAGAAACATATAAACTATGGACAGCTACATGCAGAAGAATGAAACTGGACCATTTTCTTACACCACACACAAAAATAGACTCAAAATGGATGAAATACCTAAATGTGAGACAGGAAACCATCAGAATCCTAGAGGAGAACACAGGCAGCTTTGCTTTTCTTTTTCAATATTGCTTTGGCTATTTGGGGTCTTTTCTGGTTCCATACAGATGTTAGGATTATTTGTTTCAGTTTTGTGAAAAAGTTGATGGTATTTTGATAGGGATTGCATTGAATGTGTAGATTGCTCTAGGTAGCATAGGCATATTCATCAGGGATATTGGTCTGTAATTCTCCTCTTTGGCAGGGTCTTTGTCTGGTTTTTGGATCAAGGTAATGCTGGCCCCATAAAAAGAGTTTGGAAGTTTTCCTTCCATTTCGAGTTTTTGAAACAGCTTCAGAATTAATTCTTCTTTAAATGTTTGGTAGAATTCCCCTGGGAAGCCATCTGGCCCTGGGCTCTTGTTTGTTGGGAGATTTTTGATGACTGCTACAATTTCCTTGCTGGTTATGGGTCTGTTCAGGTTTTCTGTTTCTTCCTGGTTCTGTTTTGGTAGTTGATATGTCTCTAGGAATGCATCCATTTCTTCCAGATTGCCTAATTTGTTGGCATAGAGTTGCTCATAATATGTTCTTATAATTGTTTGCATTTCTTTGGTGTTGACTGTGATCTCTCCTCTTTCATTCATGATTTTATTTATTTGGGTCCTTTCTCTTTTCTTTTTGAAAAGTCTGGCTAAGGCTTTGTCATTTTGTTAATTCTTTCAAAGAAGCAGCTCCTAGTTTTGTTGATCTGTTCTACTGTTCTTTTGGTTTCTATTTCATTGATTTCTGCTCTGATCTTTATGATTTCTCTTCTCCTGCTGGGTTTAGGCTTTATTTGCTGTTCTTTCTCCAGCTCCTTTAGGTGTATATGTAGGTTGTATATTTGAGAGCTTTCTTGTTTCTTGAGAAAGGCTTGCATTGCTATGTACTTCCCTCTTAGGACTGCCTTTGCTGCATCCCAAAAGTTTTGAACAGTTGTGTTTTCATTTTCTTTTGTTTCCATGAATTTTTTAAATTCTTTGATTTCCTGGTTAACCCAGTCATTATTTAATAGGATGCTCTTTAGCCTCCATGTATTTGTTTTCTTTCCAAATTTCCTCTTGTGATTGAGTTCAAGTTTTAAAGCATTGTGGTCTAAAAATATGCAGAGAACAATTCCAGTTCTTTGGTACCATTTGAGACCTGATTTATGACCCAGTATGTGATTTATTCTGGAGAATGTTCCATGTGCACTCAAGAAGAATGTGTATTCTGTTGCTTTAGGATGGAATGTTCTGAATATATCTGTGAAGTCCATCTGGTCCAATATGTCATTCAAAGCCCTTGTTTCCTTTTTGATCTTCTGCTTAGATGATCTGTCCATTGCTGTGAGTGGGGTATTAAAGTCCCCTACTATTATTGTATTATTATCAATGTGTTTCTTTAATTTTGTTCTTAATTGCCTATGTTAGCATAAATATTTATAATTGTTAGATCTTCTTGTTGGATAGATCCTTTAGTTATGATATAGTGTCCTTCCTCAACTCTTATTACAGTCTTTGGTTTAAAATCTATTTTTTCTAATATAAGGATTGCCACCCCAGCTTTACTTTGATGTCCATTAGCATGGTAAATTGTTCTCCACACCCTCACTTTCAATCTGGAGGTGTCTTTGGATCTAAAATGAGTCTCTTGTAGACAGCATATCGATGGGTCTTGGGTTTTTATCCAATCTGATACCCTGTGTCTTTTAATTGGAGCATTTAGCCCATTTACATTCAGAGTAACTATTGAAAGATATGAATTTAGTGCCACTGTATTACCTGTAAAGTCACTGTTACTTTGTATTGTCTCTGTTCCTCTCTGGTCTATGTTACTTTTGGGCTCTCTGCTTAAAAGATCCCCTTTAATATTTCTTGCAGAGCTGGTTTGGTGATCACAAATTCTTTTAGTTTCTGTTTATCCTGGAAGGTCTTTATCTCTCCTTCTATTCTGAATGACAGCCTTGCTGGATAAAGTATTTTTGGCTGCATATTTTTATCATTTAGCACCCTGAATATATCATTCCAGTCCTTTATGGCTGCCAGGTCTCTGTGGATAGCTCTGCTGCCAGCCTTATATTTCTACTTCTGTAGGTTAAGGACCTCTTGTCCTGAGCTGCTGCTTTCAGGATTTTCTCTTTGTCTCTGAGATTTTCAAGCTTCACTATTATATGTTGAGATGTTGACCCATCTTATTGATTTTGAGGGGGTTCGCTGTACCTTCTGGACTTGAATTCCTTTTTCCTTCCTCAGATTAGGAAAGTTCTCAGCTATAATTTGCTCAAATATACTTCTGCCCCCCTTTCCTCTTCCTCTGGGACCCCAATTATTCTAATATTGTTTCACTTTATGGTATTCCTGATCTCTCGAATCCTCCCCTCATGGTCCTGGAGTTGTTTATCTCTCTCTTGCTCAGTTTCTTCTCCATCATTTTATCTTCTATATCACTCGGTTCTCTTCTGCCTCATTTATCCTAGCAGTTAGAACCTCCATTTTTTATTGCATCTCAGTAAGAGCCTTTTTGATTTTGACCTGATTAATTTTTAGTTCTTTTATTTTTCCAGAAAGGGATTCTCTAGTATCTTCTATGCTTTTTTCAAGCCAGCTAGTATCTATAATCATTTTTCTAAATTCTAGTTTCAACATCTTACTAATATTTACATGGTAGTTTTATTTTTAATTTTTTGAGGAACATCCATAATAATTTCCATAGTGGCTGCACCAACTTATATTCCTACCATCAATGCAAGAAGGTTGTCTTTTCTCCACATTCTTTCCAACACTGGTTATTTTTTTTGTCTTTTTGGTAATAACCATTCTAACAGGTGCAAGATGATATCTAATTATGATTTTGATTTCATTTTCTTGGTAATTAGTGATATTTAACATCTTTTCATTATCTGTGTGTCTTCTTAAGAAATTATCTATTTAGATCTACAGCCTATTTTTTAACTGGATTCTTTTTGCTATTGAGTTGAGTTCTTTATATATTTTGAATTTTAACCCCTTATCATATATGATTTGCAAATATTTTCTTTCACTAGGTTTCCTTTTCATTTTGTTAATGGTTTCTTTTGCTTTTAGAAGTTTTTAGTTTGATGCAGTCCCACTTGTTTATTTTGCTTTTGTTGCCTTTCCTTTGAGAGTCAGATCCAAAAATTCAACACCAAAACCAAGTCAAAGAGGTTACTGCCTATGTTTTCTTCTAGGAGTTTTATGGTTTCAGGTCTATTAAAGTCTTTATCTGGAGGGGGGCGGAGCAAGATGGCGGAGGAGTAGGAGACCTGGATTTCCTCTCCTCTCAGGAATTCAGCTGGATAGGGATCAAACCATTCTGAACACCTACAAACTCAACAGGAGATCAAAGAAAAGAATAGCAACAACTCTCTCATCAGAAAAGCGACCACTTTCTGGAAGGTAGGACATGCAGAGAAGTGAATCCGAGGAGATATTCGGGAGGATAGATGGCAGGCGAGGGGCCTC
>NW_027717306.1:0-324 GCF_054177405.1 Leptonychotes weddellii | reverse complement strand
TCCCTGGATCGAGTCCCACATCGGGCTCCCTGCTCGGCAGGGAGTCTGCTTCTCCCTCTGACCCTCCCCCCTCTCATGTGCTCTCTCTCATTCTCTCTCTCTCAAATAAATAAATAAAATCTTTAAAAAAAAAAAAATATCATTTGATATCTCGGGGAAAATCTAATAAAAGGTGTATAAGACCTATCCACACAAAACAGTCTCTGTGAAGACTGACAAGCTAATTCTAAAATGTATATGGATATGAGAAGGATCAAAAAGAACCAGGACAATCTTGAATTTCAAGAACAATGTTGGAGGACTTTCTGCTCAATTCAAGTATCC
>NW_027717305.1:0-324 GCF_054177405.1 Leptonychotes weddellii | reverse complement strand
TGCTCATTCCATCAAGTGCCCTCCTTAATGCCCATCCCCCAGTTACCCATCCCCCCTTCCTCCCCTCCTGCCACCCCCAGTTTGAACACACAATTTTGAGTATAATTTCAGGGTTTGGATGGGGGAATATTCCTCCCAGAATTCTAGCTTTATTTTTTTTTTCTCACAACATTATCTCCTGCAATTCCTTCTTTTTTTTGTGTTCAGTCAGCCACCATATAGTAAGTACATCCTTAGTTTTTGATGTAGTGTTCAGTGATTCATTTGTTACCTATAAAACCCAGTGCTCATCACATCACATGTCCTCCTTAATACCTGTCACCC
>NW_027717304.1:0-324 GCF_054177405.1 Leptonychotes weddellii | reverse complement strand
GGCTCAGTTGGTTAAACATCTGCCTTCGGCTCAGGTCATGATCCCAGGGTCGTGGGATCGAGCCCCGCATTGGGCTCCCAGTTCAGCAGGGTGTATGCTTCTCCCTCTCCCACTGTCTCTCCCCCCCACTATCTCTCCCCTTGCTCGTCCTCTCTCTCTCAAATAAATACATGTAATCTTTAAAAAAAAAAAAAAAAAAAAAGGTTCTAATGAGCAGTATGAGACAGTGAACTCTACCAAAGACTCAGCTCTGAGGATTCCTGGGTGCACCGGGCGCGTAGAGATGCTCCGTATACGTTGTGGGATAAACCAACAAATGGGCAG
>NW_027717303.1:0-324 GCF_054177405.1 Leptonychotes weddellii | reverse complement strand
GTCAGGTCCCATAAAGCATGATTTTTAAGTTCCATTTGATAATAATTGGAGGCAATGATGATCAGCGGCCAAAGCTTACACAGCTGACATGGGAGTTATGTCCAGTACCCAGAAATGTTTTAAATTTAAAAATCAGAAAGCATACATGCACTCTTAAAATTAGAATGCCCCTTTGATGCTCTTTGCATTTTCCATTTGAAGAAACTGAGACCCAGGGAAATTACAAATTTGCTCAGAGGCGCGCAGTCAGACAAGGTCATGGACCCTAGGTTCTTGACTCCCCTGGCAGTCTTTAACCTATAAACTTTCTCTCCACCCCCAGCC
>NW_027717302.1:0-324 GCF_054177405.1 Leptonychotes weddellii | reverse complement strand
TTTTTTTTAAAGATTTTATTTATTTATTTGAGACAGAGAGAATGAGAGACAGAGAGCATGAGAGGGAGGAGGGTCAGAGGGAGAAGCAGACTCCCTGCCGAGCAGGGAGCCCGATGCGGGACTCGATCCCGGGACTCCAGGATCATGACCTGAGCCGAAGGCAGTCGCTTAACCAACTGAGCCACCCAGGCGCCCCTCATTAACACCTATTTTAAATCTACTTTTATAATTGATTTTTAAACATTATCTTCATATTACCATGATCACTTAAACTTCATAAAGACTTAAAGTTAAAACTAGAAGACTCTGGAGAGCTAAAGCTAA
>NW_027717301.1:0-324 GCF_054177405.1 Leptonychotes weddellii | reverse complement strand
GGCAGGGCAACAAAAAGCACCATCGTCGTGGGCAAGTGGAGGCTGGCGGGAGTTCCCCTGTGCCCCTCCAGGTCATCTGAGCTCTGGGGAGAGCTCGAGTGCTGCAAGCAGGTGGAGCGATGGCACCGCCCTCAGAGCCCAGGTGCCCAGGCTGCTCACAGCAGGGCCCGCCCCAGACGTGCGCTGCCCGCTTCCCCCAGGGGCTGTGCCCACTCCCCGCGCTCCGGCTCTCCTGCTCCCGGGAGTCGTCCCGACCTATGCCCCGCCCCCGGCCGGGCCGCTCCAGGCGGCGACCCCCCCTCGCTGCCCGTAACTCCCCTTGCC
>NW_027717300.1:0-324 GCF_054177405.1 Leptonychotes weddellii | reverse complement strand
TGTAATAAATAGGGTGCAGTGCAAAGGTAATTAATCCTTTGTGAAATGAAAGAGAAATATAATGTGCTTACTTTGACTTCTTTTATTATGAATTAATTCACAATCAAAGCTACTGGAATCCACAAGTAGTTTTACACATTAATCTCGTGGAATACATGTCCCTATGCTGACATTCTTAGATGCATAGTGAATGTATCTATCAAAAAATGTATAACAGATAAAAGATATATTACTGAAGAAAGTTTGTTAGATGTGCTTATTTAGGCTACATTTGTGTTGTGACTCATGACTTCACACTGCTCACAGATATAATGTAATTATGCA
>NW_027717299.1:0-324 GCF_054177405.1 Leptonychotes weddellii | reverse complement strand
CTATCTCCTTATAATTTTTTCCTATACTTATTTTCAAAGTCAGTACCTAGTACTATTCTTGGTACATGGTAAACCCCCAATAAAAACTCTTTGCATAAATGGGTTGATTCATATTCTGTTGGTAAAGGTCAATATTATTTCTTTAGCTCTCTTCCATCTACCTCATGACTTGGCTGACCATTTTCCTACAGGTAGCATTTTCTTTACTGCCCTCTTTACATCTTTGTTTCTTAAAGTGTAGATCAGAGGGTTAAGAGTGGGTGTGATGATTGTGTAAAAGAGAGTGAGGAACTTGCCTTCATCTTGGGAGCTGCTGTTCTGTGG
>NW_027717298.1:0-324 GCF_054177405.1 Leptonychotes weddellii | reverse complement strand
TTTTTCTATTGTTTTCTATTTTCTATTTCATTTATTTCTACTCTGATCACTGTTATTTATTCTTTCTGCTAACTGTGGGTTTAGTTTTTCTTTTTCTAGCTCCTTAAGATGTAAGGTTAGGTTTTTATTTGAGATCTTTCTTCTTTTTTAATGTAGGTGTTTATCACAATAAACTTCCCTCTTAGGACTACTTTTGTTGTCTCTGATAAGTTTTGGTAGGTTGTGCTTTCACTTTTTTCTCAGTTATTTTCTGATTTCCTTTTTGATTTTTCTTTCACCTAATGGGTGAAAATTCAAGAATGTGTTATTTAATTTCAAGATATT
>NW_027717297.1:0-324 GCF_054177405.1 Leptonychotes weddellii | reverse complement strand
TTTTACCTAATTATATTTTTCCCTTTTTTAAATTTTCTGCAGCTTGCCAATGTTTACAGTTCTGAGAAGGTTCTCCATCCTGTTTACAATGTTTGCTGAAGGAGTTTTACTCAAGTGAGCTAAATTTCTAATATATCTAGTCTTTAACAGACTTCGGCCCTCTTTAAGAGGGGCCCAGCATATATGAGATTGTAAAATTACTTGTCTTGTTTCTCCTTTATCTTTTGAGAAGTTTAAGCACTTTCTTCCTTTGCTATAGGAGTTGATAGTTTATGGGATCAATAGTTGGGGAGATTATGAATTGGAGTTGGAATCTGTCTGAAC
>NW_027717296.1:0-5539 GCF_054177405.1 Leptonychotes weddellii | reverse complement strand
TCTTCTTCTTCTGGGATCCTAATTATTCTAATGTTGTTTCATCTTATGGTATCGCTTATCTCTCGAATTCTGCCCTCGTGATCCAGTAGTTGTTTCTCTCTCTTTTTCTCAGCTTCTTTATTTTCCATTGTTTGGTCTTCCATATCATTGATTCTCTCTTCTGCCTCATTTATCCTAGCAGTTAGAACCTCCATTTTTGATTGCACCTCATTAATAGCCTTTTTTATTTTGGCTTGATTAGATTTTAGTTCTTTTTTCTCCAGAAAGGGTTTCTCTAATAACTTCCATGCTTTTTTCAAGCCCAGCTAGTATCTTTAAAATCAGCATTCTGGGGCGCCTGGGTGGCTCAGTCATTAAGCGTCTGCCTTCGGCTCAGGTCATGATCCCAGAGTCCTGGGATCGAGCCCCGCATCGGGCTCCCTGCTCTGCAGGAAGCCTGCTTCTCCTTCTCCCACTCCCCCTGCTTGTGTTCCCTCTCTCGCACGCTCTCTCTCTCTGTCAAATAAATAAATAAAATCTTTAAAAAAAAAAATCAGCATTCTAAACTCTACTTCTGACATCTTACTAATGTCCGTATTGATTAGGTCCCTGGCAATTGGTACTACCTCTTGTTCTTTGTGTTGAGGTGATTTTTACCATGTTGTCATTTTGTCTAGAGGAGAATAGATGAATGAGAGAACAAAATGCTAACAGAGTAACAATGAACCCAGAAACATATACACTAAACAAATCAGAAGAGACCTGAAACTGTTGGAAAAGAAACGGAAAATAAGAAAAAAGAAATAAAAAAAGAAAAAGAAAAAGAAAAAGATAAAAACAAACAAACAAAGAAACAAAAACAGAATATGATCAAATATGATCAGGCTGGTGCATAGATCAGTGCTACACACTAGATTTTGGGCATATTTTGGTCTGTTAGAAGAAAGTGCCTCCCAAAAGTTTAAAGAAAGAAAAACTTATATATGTACAAAAATAAGGGTTAATACGATGAAGGGATGGAATATGAGTGTAAAGATGAAAATTATAAAAGATTTTTAAAAGGAATTGATAAGATAAGAAGTTGGTTGAAAAAAGAAAGAAGAGGATTTTAAAAATTTTAAAAAGGGAGAGAATGTGATCAGGCAGGAGATTATAACAAAGCTGTACACTAGAGATTTATGGTATATTTTGGTCTGTTAGAAGAAACTGTATCCCAAAATTTTAAAGAGAGAACAACTTATATATATGTACCAAAAATAAGGTTAACTACTATGAAGGGATAGAATATGACTCTAAAAGTGAAAAATAACAAAAAAAATTTTAAAAAGCGATTGATAAGATGTTGGTTGAAAAAGGGAAAAATAAAAATTTAAAAAAAAAGGTAAAGAAAGTTAAAAAAGTAAAAATTAACATTGAAAGACTAAAGAATCATGGGGGAAAAGCCATGAATTCTATGTGTAGTAATCCCCTAGTGCTGGCATTCTGCCATTTTCACTGATCAGTAAACTTTGTCTTGGCTGGCTGTTCTTGCCTACATTCTGGTGGAGGGGCCTGTTGCTGTGGTTCTCAAATGTCTTTGCCGGAGGCATAATTGCCCTGCCCTTGCCGTGTCTGGCCTAAGTAATCTGCTCGGGTTTGCTCTCAGGAGGTTTTGTTCCCTGCAAGCTTTCTGTACAGCTTTGGAGGACAAGAGTGAAAATGGCAGCCTTCCAACCTCTGCCCTAGAGAAGCCGAGAACTCAGGGCCCCACTCCTCAGTGCACCACCAGAGAAAAGCAGTCAATCAGTCCTGTCTCCCCGGTCTCCGGCCACACTTCATGCTCACCCAGCCTGTGACCATGCATTTCTATCTCTGGCACATGACCCTGTTTGGAGTCTCCAAACCCAGCAGATCCCTGTGGTGTGCTCCCACACCACTCCTCCCGGGGGAGGAATGATCTGCCGCTTGTTGGGTCCCTGCTGGAAGAGCAGTGGCCCGACTGTGCTGTGGATCATGGTTTATGACAATCCCGAGCTGAGATCCTGCTCCTCGGCTCCGTCTCTGCAACCAGCTTCCCCACTCTGATACCTGGGAGCTCTGCAGCACTTAGGCACCCCTGGACTTTCTGTGACCCCGAGGGTCCTGAGACCACACTGTCCCAGCAAGGGTTCCACCTCCTGCTTAGCCACTTGAGCGACGTGCCTCAGCGGAGCAGACTTCTAAAAGTTGCGATTTTGTGCTCTGCTGCTCTATCACTTGCCGGTTGCGGCTGACGGAGGTCCCCTCCCCCGCCATCTATCTTCCCTAATAGCGCCTCTGATTTTCTTCTCTGCACGTCCTACCTTCCAGAAAGTGATTGCTTTTCTGTTCAGAGAGTTGCTGCTATTCTTTTCTTCAATCTCCTGTTGATTACATAGGTGTTCAGAATGGTTTGATCCCTATCTAGCAGAATTCCTGGACCAGACGAAATTCATGTCTCCTACTCCTCAGCCATCTTGCTCCTCCCCCCTATAGTTACATTTAAAAGTAACAATTTGTAAAGGTTTTTGACTTCTATCATCTTTATCTCTTTTGCATATATGTGAAGCCGGACTTTCCCTTTTATACAGAACACTTAGACTGATGTCATGGTATTTGCAGTTGAATACACAGCTCTGAAAACCTTGGAACATATTTGAAGTGCTGATGTTGTTTCAATCACTAAGATTATATTTAAAAATTGATTCCTAGGGAGGGTGGAAATGATGGCAGAGGAGTAGGGGACCCTACTCCAACTAGTCCCCGGAATTGAGCTGGGTATCTACCAGACCACTGTGAGTACCCATGAACTCAGCTTCAGATGTAAGAAGATCTGGATCTCTACAAACAGAATATCGCAGGTGGTTAGTTTTGAGGTACAAAACAGGGACCCGTGATTCTGTGGGCAGATATTGGAGGATAAACGGCAGCAGGAGGGAGTCTGGCCGTGGGGATATTGCACCACTGGTGAGCGATACCTTCCCGCTCTGGGGATGGGGCACAGACTCGCAGACCGGTAGTGGCAGGGAAAGGACTTTAGGGCAGCCCCCCACAGAAACAGGAGTGGCAGGGTCGGGCATGCAAACTGGGAGCAGCTGGAGGTTTTAGAAGCACAAAGGGCAGAGACAAGCCCCGACCTGGAGGCAGGACTGGGAGTGCTTTGGAGGGGCGCACAACCCAGGATGGTGCAGTTTATAACAGCACAGACAGAAACAGAGATAGTGTGGCCTGGAGAGCTCACTGAAGAACACACTGCTATCTCTACTCTGAGGCAGAGGATTGGAAATGGTCTCTTCTGTTCTGACTCTCGGAAGAGATGCAGAAAGCCACCAGAGAACAAAAGCCCCAAAAAACTGGTTCCCACTGAGCCCATCCCCCACCACAGGGGGACAGGGCAACTCTGCCCAAATGGGGTTGCCTAAGTAACAGTGCAGCAGGCCCCTCCCCCAGAAGACAGGCTGGGAGAAAAAGAGGCCAACAACCCTAAGGTCCCTAAGGTCCCTAGAAAACAAGTGCATCTTGCTTGGGTTCTGGTCAATAATTTGGACTCTATACATTCCCTCAACCACCCATCAACAAAATGACTAGAGGAGGAACCCCCAAAATAGGAAAGACTCAGAGATTATGACTTATGCTGCAGATTTACAAATGGATGCAGATATAACCAAGATGTCAGAGATGGAATTCCGGGTAGCAATTGTGAAGACAATAGCTAGAATGGAGAAATCAATTAATGGCAACATAGATTCTCTAAGGGCAGAAATGAAAGCTGAATTGGCAGAATTTAAAAATGCTATCAATGAGATCCAACCTAATCTAGATAATCTAACAGCTAGGGTAAGTGAGGCAGAAAAATGAATTAGTGACCTGGAAGACATTTTAATAGATAAAAACGGAAAAGAGGAGTTCAGGGAAAAACAACTCAGAATCCATGAAAATAGAATCAGAGAAATAAGTGACACCATGAAACATTCCAATGTCAGTATTATTGGAATTCCTGAGGGAGTGGAGAGAGAGAGACTAGAAGATATATTTGAGCAAATCCTACCTGAGAACTTCCCTAATCTGGACAAACATTCGTGTCCTAGAGGTAGAGAGGACCCCTCCCAAGATCAAGGAAAACAGGCCAACACCCTGGCATGTAATAGTAAAACTCGCAAATCTTAGAATCAGGGAAACCATCTTAAGGGCCATTAGGGGGAAGAGATTCCTTACATACAGAGGGAGGAACATCAGAATAACATCAGATCTATCTACAGAGACCTGGCAAGCCAGAAAGGCCTGGCAAGACACATGCAGGGTACTAAACGAGAAGAACATGCAGCCAAGAATACTTATCCAGCAAGGCTGTCATTTAGAATGGATGGAGAGATGCAGAGCTTCCAAGACCAGCAGAAACTGAAAGAATATGTGAGCACTAAGCCAGTCTTGCAAGAAATATTAAGGGGGGTTCTAGAAAGAAATATTAAGGGGGGGTTCTATCACCCCAAGAGTGATATACAACAGAAATTTACAGGGACAATCTTTAAAAACGTTTTCACAGGCAACATGATGAAAATTAATTCATCTCTTTCAATAATCACTCTCAACATGAATGGCCTAAATGCTCCCATAAACGGCACAGGGTTGCAGATTGGATAAAAAGACAGGACCCACCCATGTGTTGTCTACAAGAGACTCATTTTGAACCTAAAGATACATCCAGACTGAAAGTGAAGGGATGGAGATCCATCTTCCATGCCAACGGACCTCAAAAGAAAGCTGGGGTAGCAATTCTTATATCAGACAAATTAGATTTTAAACTAAAAACTGTAGTTAGAGACACAGAAGGACACTATATCATTCTTAAAGGTTTATCCAACAAGAAGATTAACAATTGTAAATATCTATGCCCCCAACATGGGAGCAGCCATCTACATAAGCCAACTGTTAACCAAACTAAAGAGTCATATTGATAGCAATATGTTCATTGTAGGAGACCTCAATACTCCACTCTCAGCAATAGACAGATCATCTAAGCAGAAAATCAACAAAGAAACAAGAGCTTTGAATGACACACTGGACCAGCTGGACCTCATAGATATATAGATATATAGAGAACATTCCACCCTAAAACAACAGAATATTCATTCTTCTCGAATGCACATGGAACTTTCTCCAGAATAGACCACATATTGGGCCACAAATCAGGTCTCACCTGTTACCAAAATATTGAGATTATTCCCTGCATATTCTCAGACCACAATGCTTTGAAAGTGGAACTCAATCACAAGAAAAATTTGGCAGAAATTCAAACACTTGGAAGCTAAAGACCACTCTGCTCAACAATGTTTGGGTCAACCAGGAAATCAAAGAAGAATTTAAGCAATTCATGGAAACCAATGAGAACAAAAACACATCAGTCCAAAACCTATGGGATACTGCAAAGAAGGTCCTAAGGGGGAAATATATTAGCCATCCAAGTCTCACTCAAAAAAATAAAAATTCTGAATTCACCAAAGAACTCTACACCTTAAAGAACTAGAGAAAAAGCAACAAATGATGCCTAAGCCAAGCATTAGAA
>NW_027717295.1:0-14366 GCF_054177405.1 Leptonychotes weddellii | reverse complement strand
ACGACTGAGCCACCCAGGCGTCCCAACATCTTTTCTCTTTTAAGGACAGTACTAATCATTCAAAAGTTCATACAATATTACTTGACTCATGAAACTGATTAAGAGAGCAAGCTGTGGGCGCCTGGGGGGCTCAGTCGTGGAGCGTCTGCCTTCGGCTCAGGTCATGGTCCCAGGGTCCTGGGATCGAGCCCCGCATCGGGCTCCCTGCTCGGCGGGAAGCCTGCTTCTCCCTCTCCCACTCCCCCTGCTTGTGTTCCCTCTCTCGCTGTGTCTCTCTCTTCAAATAAATAAATAAAATCTTAAAAAAAAAAAAGAGAGCAAGCTGTGCTATGTCACCAAATATTGGCATGATTTCTTATAAATCTCAATTTAATGTACAAATTGAAATATAGGCATTATGAGTACCTTTATCTTCAAATAAAGAAAACATTTTTTTAGACTTTTTTTATTTTTATTTTTATTTATTTGAGACAGAGAGAATGAGAGACAGAGAGCATGAGAGGGAGGAGGGTCAGAGGGAGAAGCAGACTCCCTGCCTAGCAGGGAGCCCGATGTGGGACTCGATCCCGGGACTCCAGGATCATGACCTGAGCCGAAGGCAGTCACTTAACCAACTGAGCCACCCAGGCGCCCTAAATAAAGAAAACATTTAATTATTATTATATCTGGATTATTATTATTCCCTAGAGATTTACCCAGATCATTGCATGTATCAATCATTCTCTCTCCTTTATTGCTGAGTAATATTTCCTGGTATGAGTGTCTCACAGTTCATTGGTTTAGTGGTTAAATTAACCCATGGAAAGATAGCTCAGTTGTTTCCATTTTTAAAAATTAACTTTTACATACTTTTGCTATTACATGTAAAGCTTCTATGAATGCTAGGAAAAATTTTTGTATGAACATAAGCTTCAGTTTCTCTGGGGTAAATGTCTAAGAGTTCAATTGCTGGGTCATTTGGCTGTTACATGATTAGTTTTCTTAAGTAACTGCCTAACTGTCTTATTTGGTGATTGTGATGTTTTAATACTCCCACCAACAATTTATAAGTGTTCTAGTTTTCCCACATCCTTGCCAGCATTTGGCATTGTCATTATTTCTTTTTTTATTTTAGCCGTTCTAATAGGTGTGTAATGATATCTCATCATAGTTTTATATTTCCTTTGTGATCAAAAATGTTGAATATTTTTTCTGTTTTCTTTATCTGTATATCTTTTTATATGAAACATGTCTTCATGCCTTTTGCCCATATTCTGAAGGAATTATTTGTTTTTATACTATTAAGTTTTGAGAGTTCTTAATATATTCTAGAGACTTGTCCTTCAAATATGTGGCTTGCAAATAATTTCTCCCACTCTGTAATTTTTCTTTCATCCTCTTAATAGGGTCTTTCAAAAAGATTTTCCATTTTAATGAAGTCCAGTTGATAATTTTTTTTTCCTTCTATGGATTTTTTTTTTTTTTTAACCATCCAGTCTAAAGACTTTTTCTTACCCCTGGATCCTAAAGACTTTCTTCCCCTATTTTTTTTTTTTTCTAAGTCTTAAAAAGGTTTGCGTTTTTACTCTTTAATCCACTCTTCATTTTGAGTTAATTTTTGTATAACATGAGAAACTTAATTCAAACGATTTTTTTTTAACCAGTGAGTATCTACTTTCTTCACCACATTTGTTGAAAAGGCTATTTTTCCTGCATTAATCTGCCTTTGCATCTTTGCCAAAAATCAATGGGGCATATATCTGTGAACTCTCTTTTTGTCCCATTGTTTTAATATGTCTATCCTTCAACCAATCACACTTTATTTACTGTAGCTATATGAAAAATCTTGAAATTGGGTATAGCAATTCCTAGGTCTCGTTTTTCTTTTTCAAAAAAAAAAAATGTTATTCTAATTCTCTTTTCTTTCCGTTTAAATTTTAAAACAACCTTGTCTATATCCACAAGAATGTGTGCTGGGATTGGGTTAGGAATTGCAATGAAGCTGTATACCCAGTTGGGGACAATTGACATCTATATTATATTGAACCTTCCAATCTATGAATATAAAATACCTCTCTATTTATTTAGATCCTCTTTGACTTACTTCATCAGCACTGTGGTGTTTTTGCCATATAGGTTTGTACAGTTTTTGTTAGATTTGCATGTATTTCATAATTTTGAGCTATTATAAATGGTATTAAATTTTAAAAGTCAAGGTCCACATGTTCACTACTAATAGGGAAATACAATTTATCTCTGCATGCTTACCTTGCATTATGTGACTTTCTAAACCCACAGACTGGTTCTCAAAGTTTTCACTTGTTTGCTTGATTTGGTTTGTTTTGAGGTTCCTTGGACTTATCTGGGTAGACATGATGTCATCTGTGAATACAGACAGTTTTATTTCTTTTTCCAATCTAAATATTTTTATCAATTTTTCTTGATTTACTGCACCGACTAAATTTCCAGCACTGTTGAACAAGAGTGATAAGAGTGGACATCCTTGCCTCGTCCCTGATCTTAGTGGAGAAGCATTTAGTCTTTCACGATGTAGTATAATGCTACCTGTATATATTTGTAGATGATTTTTTTCAAGTTGAGGAATTTCTCCTCTATTCTTATTTCTCTGAGCATTTAACATGAGTGACTATTACGTTTTGTTCACATCAATTGATGTTTGCTACATCAATTGTTTGCTACATCAGTTGATATGATGATGGGATTGAGTTCTTTACCTCATTAACATAGTAGATTCTGTTTATTATTTGTTTGCACATGTGTTGCCATTTAGGGTATTACATGCATCACAGTGTGGTAAACACATTAATTCTCTGAAGTAACTACCTGAAACAAAAAAATTTTAGCACTTTTAGAAAAAATTTTTACATATGTCCTTTACCAAATATATCAATGTACCACAGAGTGATGGACACATTCTTTCACTGAAATAACACTGTGATTATTCACATATCAAATACAATTCATTTTTAACAGCTTCATTGAAGTATAATTGATATATAAACTGCAATATTTAAAGTATGCAATTTCATAAGTTTTGACATATATACACCTATAAAACTAACTCCACAATTGAGGTAATAAATATATCCGTCACATCCAAAAGATTCTTCCCACCTCTTTGGTATTTTTTACTCTTTCAGTTGTGGTAAAAACACTTAACATGAATGACACTACTTAATTTTTTCCCAGTGCATAATACAGTGCAGTTAACTATAGGCACAATGTTGTACAACAGACCTCTAGATTATTATTCATTTTGCACAGCTGAAATTTTCTGTATGTTGAACAGCAACTCTCATTTACCCCAATTCCCAGCTCCTGACAATCATTATTTGCCTCTCTGCTTCTGTGATTTTGACTATTTTAGATGTGTCATATAAGTGGAATCATATAGTTTTTGTTCTTCTGTGACTGGTTTATTTCACTTAGCATAATATCCTCCAGGTTCATCCATGTTGTCACATGTAGCAGGATATTCTTCTTTAAGACTGAGTGATAACCACCGTTTGTAGATATCACATTTTCTTTATCTACTCATCCTTTAATAGACATTATTAAAAACAAAAAAAGACCATTGGAAATATAACAAACTAAAAATCTTCTGCACAGCAAAGGAAATAGTCAGGAGAATAAAAAAGCACTCTATGGAATGGGAAAAAAATATGTACAAACCATGTATCTAACAAAGGATTAATATCCAAAACATATAAGGAACTACAATTCAATAGCAAAAAGAACCAAATAATACAATTAAAAATGGGCAAAGGCTTTGAATAGGCATTTATTTAAAGAAGACATATATATAGCCCACATATATATAAAAAGATGCTCACTATCATTAATCATCAGGGAAATGCAAATCAAAACTGCAATGAAATATCACCTCATACCAGTTAGGTGTGAGTTAGCTAGAATGTGAAGAAACTGCTGTACTCTTGGTGGGAATGTAAAAGAGTGCACCCAGTATGGAGGTTCCTAAAAAAATTAAGAATAGAACTACCATATGATCCAGCAATTCCACTTCTGGGTATTTATCCAAAGGAAACAAAAACATTAACTTGTAAGAATATAGACACCCTCATGTTCATTGCAGCATTATCCACAATAGCCAAGATATGGTAGCAGCCTATATGTTCATTGATGGATGAATGTATAAAGAAAATGTGTGTATATGTGTGTGTGTGTGTGTGTGTGTATAATATATTATATAATAAAATATTATCTAGCCATAAAAAAGAATGAACTCTTGCCATTTATGGCAACATAGATGAACCTTGAGGGCATTATGCTAAGTGAAATAAATCATACAGAGAAAGACAAATACCTCACTTATGTGTGGCATCAGAAAGAAAAAAAAAAACAAGCTTACAGATATAGAGAACAGATAAGTGGTTGCCAGAGACAGCAGTGGGTGAGGGTGGAAAATGGGCAAAATGGGTGAAGAGGGCGAAAAGGTACAAACTTCCAGTTATAAAATAAATAAGTAATGGGGATGTAATTAACAACATGGTGACTATAGTTAATAATACTATATTGCATATTTGAAAATTGCTAAGACAGTAAATCTTAAAAGTTCTCATCATGAGAAAAAATTGTAACTATGTTGATGAATGTTAACTAGATTTATTGGGGTGAGTACCTCACAATATATATAAATATTGAATCAGTGTTATATACCAGAAACTAATATAATGTTATATGTCAATTATATCTCAATAAAAAAAAGATTCTTTTCTTTTTTTTTTTTTAAAGATTTTATTTATTTATTAGAGAGATTGAGAGAGAGCACATGAGAGGGGGGAGGGTCAGAGGGAGAAGCAGACTCCCTGCCGAGCAGGGAGCCCGATGCGGAACTCGATCCAGGGACTCCAGGATCATGACCTGAGCCAAGGCAGTCGCTTAACCAACTGAGCCACCCAGGTGTCCAAAAAAGATTATTTTCAATCCTATATTTTTCCCCTTGGATATATGTATTATCCATTTAGGTCTTATATGGAATACAAAATGGGTACTTTTTACAAGAATTTTCTATTTTTGATTAGGGTGACTCTGTTATAGTCATGGACATTTATATTAATTGTTTATAATTATCCTTATCATTAATATTTATAAACCAGAAAGTCTTCTATATTTTTATTTTTTAAAGATTTCTTTAAATTTATTTACTTGAGAGAGAGAGAATGACAGAGAGAGTGGGAGTGTGCAAGCAGGGAGAGGAGGTGAGGGAGAGGGCCAAGCAGACTCTGCTCTGAGCAGAGCCAGACAGGGGGCTCCATCTCAGGACCCCAAGATCATGACCTGAGCTGAAACCAAAATCTGACGTTCAACAACTGAGCCATCCAAGTGCCCCTTCTATATTTTTATTAAAAAAAAGAGATCCTGTGATTTTCTGGGAATTTATTTCAGAATAGAGTTTACAGAAACTGGATTGTCTAAAGAATTTATATATTTGTCTCTGATTTTGTTTTATTCAGTGGTGAGCTCATTGCTACATGTAGGGTAGAGATAAAAGTAACAGGAAATCTAGGTAGTTTGGGTCTTCTGTGTGGTTCCTTTCTAGCATTCTTTGGTGTGAGCACCAATGAATGTGCTGTCTTCTTGTTGCTCTGCCTGTCTTTGTTCCAGGCCCTTCATCTGGGGGGTTAGTTTTTCAAAAGTGAATTTCAGTGTGGGAAATAATGAGGAATTACTTGAAGTACTCAGCTGATTCATCATGTTGCAGAACACCTGAATTATTTTGTTTTCTTTTTTTTTTTTTTAAGATTTTATTTACTTATTTGAGAGAGAGTGAATGAGTGAGAGAGAGCATGAGCAGGGGGAGGGGGAGAGGGAGAAGCAGACTCTGCGCTGAGCAGGGAGCCCAAGATCATGACCCTGAGATCATGACCCAAGCAGAAGGCAGATGCTTAACCGTCTAAGACACCCAGGCGGCCTGATTATTTTGTTTTCATTTAATGTTATTTCTATGTTGAGAGCTTTCACTCAGTGTAGGGTGGGGCATCACTCTTCTCTCTACTAATGCCCTTTTTAGAAACACATCGAAGCAAACTCCCATCATGGGGACCTCAGTCTGCAGTAAGTAAAGCCTCGATGTGAACACTACAGTGTCTCTGTGCAGCAATCAAGTGGAGGCCAACTTTTTTTCAGAAGCTCCCTTTTAATCTAACCATATTTTTCCTCATGCTAAAAAAAAAAACAAAATTGACATATTATTATCACAACAATATCTCCATTTAGTGCCTTCCTTTTCTTGTCTGTACAAATTAGATAGCTGTTCCTTTTCATCATATAATTGGTCTCTTTCCTTGCATTATATCTCAGGCATTCTGCAAAAGCGCTGGATTAAAAGCAGCCACCTGATTTTTACATTGTTACTTCTTTATTAGATATTTTTGCTCATTCACTTTATTTTTGGATGTAATAAAGATCTAACTGAAGATTCTATAATCACCTTAAAATATCATCTTTTATTTAATTTTAAAAATACATAAATAATTTATGATTTTATTACACATAAATAATATGCAGATGCAGAAACTTTCATTCCAACAATATTAAAAGAAGTATTGCTTGCTGGTTTAGAGTATTCTTTTCCTTAAGGAACCTCTAATTTTTAAAAAAAATTTTCTGTGTTTATTTTATTAAAAATAGGGCAAATCAAGAGATATTTAAAGATAAGGTGAACTGCTTCAGTGCCTGGGGGAAGGTTATTAATAGGTTAATTTTAGGGCGCCTGGGTGGCTCAGTCATTAAGCATCTGCCTTCGGCTCAGGTCATGATCCCAGGGTCCTGGGATCGAGTCCCACATCGGGCTCCCTGCTCGGCAGGAAGCCTGCTTCTCGCTCTCCCACTCCCCCTGCTTGTGTTCCTGCTCTCGTTGTCTCTCTCTCTGTCAAATAAATAAATAAAATCTTTAAAAAAAAAAAATAGGTTAATTTTAAGTGATCAAATCTCAACTCTTTAAAATATTCATGTAAACAGTGATTTTAGCAAACTTTAAACAAAATGCTTAATATTCTGGCTACTTTCATCTCATTTTGAGTTGGCCCTTCTGTTCTTTTTGAGCATGTGCTCACGTGTAGGTATGTATGTGGTCTCCCAGCAAGCTTCAGAGCTATGTGGAAACTTGCTTTTCCTTGACTCACTCTGCTGCAGAGTGTAAATGAATCTAACCAGTTATTTCCTTGGGCTTTTCTGTGTGTCTAGCTTCAGTGAGGTACACAGAAAAACATTCATCTGAGAAGAAAATGAATTGCTCTGCAAACCATGTCGTACGGTTGCAACAGTGCTATCAAATTCCCAGCTCCATGCTTAAAGAGCATCAGCAGGTGGTTTATAATTTTGAAAAAACAGTAATAAATTTACTTGAATGTGTACATAAATTATATAATCTGTTATAAATAAAATAGTGACCCAAATCTAAGAAGATGTATAGATTTTATTAATTGTGAAGCCAAGTGAGGTTGTTGATTCATATGTCCTACTTTTTGAGACAAATACCCAGATCTATTTTGTAATGCCTCACAAAATAATTTAAAATATGTAATTAATGAAAAAATGGATTTTTATTATTAGTAATATGTCTCAATTTTCTCCTACTTAATAGTAAGTAGTACAGAATATCAGTACATCCTTATTGAGAGTATACATATCAAAATCCTTCATGTAAGTACCTCTATGCCATGTAAACAGAAACAAATTATCAATTTAAGTCTCATATAGTGTATTCCAGGGAGAAATAGCATTTTCTAAATTTACAACAATATTTATTATCATATTGAGTATGAGATAGACACAGTTACACATTTACATATGTTTATAACTCTTTAGTCTTCTTGAATTGCATATCTATTTTTCTAATTTAATGCATTACATTCTATTGTGGTACTATAAATTTCATGCCAAGTTTATTATAGGAATAACAAAACAGTATTCCATTATTAATAACAACTCTTAGTTATGGAGCTGGGCTTAAATTATTATATTACAAAATATAAACTTAATGAGTTCTAGGTTTTAGCAAGCAATCTTTTTTGTTATGATGTTTAACCACTAATTCAACGGGATCTCCCCTACCTAATGATATCTATGTGATTGTTGAGAGTTTGGGCAAAGGCAATGCTAAAATTAAAAAAAAAAAGTTCTTGTATATGGAGAGATATCTTAATCATACACTCCCTTCTAATTTTTAAGGACATCATATTTCATGTATACAACATTAGTTATCAATTTATCGAATCACAGCTCCACAGACACTTCATTGATTGTGCTGCAATAATATAACTTGGCCTCCTAAACATTTTCCCTAGAATATTAGAGAAAAACTCCTAGAATGTGGAATCTGAACCACAACATCTTAGCATCTGTTATAGACCCTAATTTCAAAGTTCAGGCAGCAATAGGTAGAAAGGCATGAATGAGAAAAGTGTGTGTGCTGGATCTCTTTTAGGGCGTAAGCTGCAATATACTACTCTACTTGTGTCTTAGGAGCCTGCACTTATGAGTCATAAGATGACTTCTCTTAAAACAAGAGATTTAAAATATGTATTTGCTGTGGCTATTCAATTGTCAGCTGAAAATTGGATGGGGTTGGTTATTAAGTGAATGAAAGACCAGTGCATAATGTGAAACAGCTAGCTCTGTTTGCCACAACATACAGATAAATGTTGGGGTTAATGTAGAGCATGAAATCAGCCATAATACCTAGCTTGCTAAAATGTAACACAGAAGGCCCCTGAGGGCAGGGAGGGTTTCGGAGAAGGGCGTAAGCCTTTGGAATGCCCGGGCCCTCATGACCACTCTGCAGTTGGACCCTCATGACCACTCTGCAGTTGGAATGCAGTGGGGAGTTGCCTTCCCTGAAGCTCTCTTAGCCCAAACACCGCCTTGTGATCTGAGATGTGTGCATTTTCCCTTAGGCTATGTTTAGTAGCACACACATATTAGCGTATTGTATCTTTCCCGTAAATAGATCCTCCCAGTTTCAGTAAGACCCCTTGTCACACATCATGTGCTTGAGAAACAGTGATAAGGATTTGTGATTATCCTGAGGGACCAATAAAAGCAGGAGCAAAGAAGAGCAAAGGGTCTTCATCTCTGAGCGTTGACCCCCTTACCTTCTCCTGTCTTTCAGGGCAAAGTTTGGAGTCATCTTTCATCTGTCGGTATAGGGATTGCTGGCCATTCCTGGCAAATAAGGATGTTGAATCAGTGTTGAGATAACTTGCCTACAGGTAACATGTCCATGTATTAAACCCTTATCTAAATATTGGCATCAACCCATATTTATTTTCTTTCCACTACACACAATTACCTTTTCATAATGAGTAAGATGGATACATGAACAAGTCAAAGATTCTCATCAATTACACTGTAACACTTTATCCAAAGTGAAGCATCTGAGAATACCAAGTAATGAATAAATTCTATAATTATGTCATATTTTCCTTATTTAATTTACTGCAAACATCAATATTTTGGTATAATTAGGGGATGCCTCTCCCTTGCCATTTCATATTTGAGATAATGTAACTAAAATAGTCTAAATTACTTACCCTGTGTGAAAAAGAAGTTCCCAACCCCTTTCTCATAATTACATATTTATTTTACATTTCCTTAAATCATGAAATATCAAAAAATTAAATATCTGGCTTCTTCTAAATCAAAGTTTTAAATGAGAAGTTCAGAACCAACTTTATTAGAATTTAAATACCACATGGTGTAAGACCCAGATTTCGTCAAGACTTTTATTAAAGAATTTTGGTGCAAAGCCAAATTTCTTAATGGAATATAGTAATTATTTAAGCCAGGGACGTTTGCTCAAAAGAACATAACTCTGTGTACATTAGAATAACTGAAGTTGTGGTTTAATGTAAATATTTAAAAGAAATTTATCATTAATCCAAAAAAAAAAAAAAGACTGTAATAAGCTGGGTCAAACGTGGTATGGCCCTAACCTTAAGTAGATTCTAAAGACACCAGCAAATTCAAACACTTAAATTTATGCTTCATAATCCATGTGATTTAGTTGAATTCTAATTATCAGTTTCTTCTTGTCTTTCTTGAATCAGATGCCCTCTCTTCCTAGAATCAGGTTTGGCCAGAGGGAGGAGATTTACAAAGCTGAAAAGGAGCAGGGTCTTGGTAAACGGGATAGTGAGACCTGCAGCAAAGCTGGCCATAAAGACAATCTCTAAAACAAGTGGTTTACATTTGCAGCATTATATTGCTGTATTTTTTACCCTATCTAATTTTTATCAATGAAATAATATGTTGTTAATTGGGTAATGCATCCAAATAAATACTAAATTTATTTAGAACATAGACTATAAAGTACTTAGGTAGATGACAACAAAGAATTTGAATATGAATAAAATCCCTCTAATTACAATAAGTGTTATAAAACTTTTGAGTTTATGCACACACACTTGTGTGTGAGCCATGTAAGTGTGCAGAGCTGATTCTCGTTATTCATGGTAGTTAAGTTCTATGAAGTTTCTGCAAACACTGAATTAGTGACTATTGAACCATTGCTTCTGGGTGAAATACAGGGTTAACTTCCTGGTACCTCTGGTCACAATAAATTTGTCAATCAATCAGTGAATAAGCTTGTTTTATGTGTATTTCTGTTGACACACACACACTTTTGGCTCATTAAGCTCGAACACATGGCCAATACCACCATAACCCATGTCTAAATGAAATTTATCTAACAGACATATTTT
Organism: Leptonychotes weddellii; assembly: GCF_054177405.1. Lineage (NCBI taxonomy): Eukaryota > Metazoa > Chordata > Mammalia > Carnivora > Phocidae > Leptonychotes > Leptonychotes weddellii. Next base: position 3,642 of record NW_027717295.1, on the reverse strand, counting down.
CTCCATAATGCACATCATGGTTTTCTTGAGCTTAGAGAAAGAAGTTAGACAACATTTCAGCATGGGTGCCATTTTAAGCAGCAAATCACTAACAATAACCACAAAAACGTGAAAAATGTGGCACTAAATACACCATAAAAAGGACACTTGTGTATAGTATGAAAGCTGAAACAAGAAGGCATAGCATTACCTTGCTCCTCCTCAGCTGATTGAATATATATAAAATTTACACACACACGCAAACACTACTTTGTAAAATTAGAATATGTATGTAAGTAAATGTTTATGCCATGTTCACGTGATGGACTAGTAATATTTTTCAATAAACCAGTTTATATGGACACAAGAAGAAATATATCAATTTATGTATATTTTCACTCCTTAAAAATGCCTCATTGAATCAATTAGTAAAATGTATTATTTTTCCCTATATGTCAGGATATTTGTTACAAACTAATTGAGTAGCTTTGCCAATTCCCTCAAAATCTTGAACAGTTTTTCATACATTTGGAAAGCCTTAATTTTTAAGTAGTAACAAAATGAGTACCTAACTCACAAAAATTCTCATCTAATTCAAGTGCTGTCAAAGGTTGAGGCTACAATTGAAAAGTGCAATCCTTACTCTTTCACATGTTCTTTGCTATGACTGCTTTCATCAAGTTTGAGGTGAAGCAAGACCTGAATTTGAAATTACAGTCTCCAGACAGGCAAGATGAAAGAAGACAGAAGGAAAGAGTCGACTGAGAGGAAGTCGGGAGCACAAAGCAGGCATTATCTGATTTCCTTTTTCTTTGCAGGTTTGCGATTGGTGTCTTCACAGAAGGTTTTCAGTCACATACTGAGAACTCTAATTAAGAGAGTTATCTCCATTTGTGCTTGCTTGAGGGGGCACTTCAATCAAGTAGAACCAGTTGAAGTGCGAATAGGAAGAGCAGGGGAAGTCAGAGTGTCATCAGGAGAAGTAAGTTGGCTGTCGACCAAGAGACATCACAAGTCAGCTTTACTCTGGCAAAATGTCCTCAACCCAGCATGGAAACTTGAGGCAGAAATCAGCTTTTGCCAGCATACTGGACCTGACTCTGTTGATCAGAGGTAGACTGACTTAACCAGGGCTCTCAGAGGTTGATATAAAAGTTCAAGTGTCAGTTTATTATTTTGTGATGAGAAATACTACTTACTTCTGGTCTGATTAATATACTTGCATTCCTGAGATAGATTTGCATTAGAAGTTGAAATATTTTTCAAGAATTGCTTGGTAGTCATGAAATCTGAATAAAGGAGGATTTTTAATGATAATAGCTTCTGATAGTCTGACACATCTATTTCTTCAGTAGACTATACCTGTCTCCAGGACCAAAGAGATCACACATCTCATTACAGTACATGAATAAGGCTGGCATTATTTTCTTCTCTGACTCTCTCTTTTTTCTGTTTTTATCATTGACCAGTCCTTCTAACTGACACATTTCAGAGAGTATCTGTTGGTGATATTAAGATTGCACTATCTTCCCAGGAACTTGGAGACACACTAGGTAATCCTATAAAAAAATTAAAAATTAGGCAAATACGACACCATAGAAATTATTAGCAATCTGTGACATAACCAAGAGCTTATGTATCACTGTATGCTAAGTAATTCAGGAAGGGTCAAATTCCAGTTACAATGTTCTGGCAGTAGTCTCATGGAAACTCATTCAGCTAAAATTTAATTAATTATTTTTTCCTTTTTTCACTTTTATTTTTGATGGATTTTAAGTTCACAGAATGGAATTAATCCTACTTACATTCATCCTCATTTCATGCAAACTCATATCTGTCTATCTATTTATCTACCATCTATCTGTTGTTTATAGTTAAAAAAAGTAACATATACCTGAATATTAGAACAATGACAATAACTTAGAACTTAATCACTTTTGTGTTCTTTCTCCATGTCCTCCTTTTTCATTCCTCAGACATTGCTCTTTCTATTCTGAATCCTGTGCCCATTATACCCTTGCTTTTATTTTTATATAATTTTATATAATTTGTATACTGTCTATATGTATGATGAAAAGACATAAGAGATATTTCAACCACAGCTGTGAGAAACCCCCTCCCCAAAGATCCCACTGTCCTCTAATGGTCAGAAAGAAAGATGATGAGCAAGCAACTGGGTGTTAGCTTAGAAATGTTTCATAAATATCTTGTTCTGATTTCAAGCCCACATCACAATCTAATAAATTCTTAGTAGGTTCCAAGTAACTTGCCTAGAGATAAAAATGCTCTAAGAACTTTACAAAATGTTTTCTCTAAGTTTGCATTTCTCATTACGATTCTGACAGATATTGTGATTATAATCTAGCATCCCTAGAGGGACAGGATACACAGATAGTTTGATTCTTTGAACCTTCATGCTGGAGATGTGATTGTTGTGTTGAAAGCTTGATGTGAAGTTAAAATACCTTGCAGAATATTTTGAGATAAAAATTAATAATCAAAAGTTATTTTCCAAACTTGATGAAAAATAAGAATTAACATTCAAAATATTTAAAAAGCATGGGCTTTGGACTTGTACTCAAATCCATACTATGCCACTTAAAAGTTATGTATGCTTTCTGATTCACATCTCAAAACCTTAATTGTAATAATCTCCCAGGTTCTTCTTGACATTAATGACTATGTTAGAAGTATCTACTACCGCTTCTGATAACATTACAAGTGCTCACTCTATGATGGCTTTTCTTTTTCTTCCTCTTCACTGCAAGGTAAATTCTTTTCTATGGTTGTCCAACATATCAGCCTACATATTATTTCTCTGAAGCAAGTTCAATTGCATGCCAATAGAAAAATAATTACTATGGTCGAACACTCACATAATACATTCTTGAATATGGGATGTATTGTGTTCAAGATAATGTAAAGGCTCTTTTCTAAGTACACTTTGGGTCTTTAAGACCACATCACTTAATTGACCTCTCATGACGGACTCAAATTATTCAGACAACTTGCTTCTGTGGAGTACCAGCTCTGCACACAGATTACACCATGCAATCTGTAATCCCAATTGTGTAACTCTTTAATAATATTGTCCTGAAATCTGTCATCTCAGAATTAACCAGAAAGACCGTACACCACAATCTGCAATCTGCTGTGACAAAATGAATGAAAACTCCAGCATGTCCAATTGCTCTCCTAGGCTAAGCACCTAATCATTAGTGTTAATCAGACCTGAAGACATAATTAAGAATGTAGATTGATTCTTAGAAGACAATTATTAAAAAGAAAATAAGAGGAAAAAGCTGTTTTGCATACAAAATGTAAAACATCAGCAATAAAGGCAGTTGTGAGATGACTTGACCCTTGCAACGTCAACACAGGTTCTGGCTATTTAATCTTTTTTTTTTTTTTTTTTTTTTTAAGGGCAAATTTTCTGAGAACAATTCAATTTGTGTCACACTGCTATATGGGATTTTGTGTACAGGGAAACAGCCCCCAAACCTTTAGTTTAAGAACCGTTAAGGGCGCCTGGGTGGCTCAGTTGGTTAAGCTACTGCCTTCGGCTCAGGTCATGATCCCAGGGTCCTGGGATCGAGTCCCACATCGGGCTCCCGGCTCAGCGGGAAGCCTGCTTCTCCCTCTCCCACTCCCCCTGCTTGTGTT
>NW_027717294.1:0-324 GCF_054177405.1 Leptonychotes weddellii | reverse complement strand
TGGCTGGCTTTCCTTGAATTATCTTCCAAGTTCTTCGTATGACATTGTTCATTTCTGCTGCCTTCACTGATTTACTTTTAATGCCCAAAAGACCTTTGTGAAGGTCAAAAGCTGAGCACTACCTACTTTTCCTGAAATTATAACAATCTAAATTTTTCTAGATTCAGTGTGGATTCTCCTGTTTATTAAGAGAAGGCTCATAAGCAGGGAAGTATGACAAATAATGAAAGACACAAAGCACTCTTCTAGTAGTGATCTTTCTACTTTCTCACTACTGAATTTTTGAGTTTCCAAAATTATCTTTATGTCCTAGCCCTTCTGAGA
>NW_027717293.1:0-324 GCF_054177405.1 Leptonychotes weddellii | reverse complement strand
TTGGAAGAGATACGATGGTGTATTTACTTAGTTCAGAAGTCAAAATACTATAAAAAGAGATTTATAAAAAAAACCCTCAATCCCTTTCTTACCCATTGTGGTCTCTCTCTCCCCTTAGCTGACATTTATTAACTTTATCTTTTTCCAGCCGTTCTTTATGCGAATACAAGCACTGCGTGTGTGTGTGTGTGTGTGTGTGCCCTCGTATGCCCCTTCCTTTATTACACAAAACGCAGCAAACTGTACATACTGTTTCATGCCTTGGTTTTTTTCCCTTACCAGTATGTTCAGGAGCTCTTTCCATATCTGTACACAGAGAACTTC
>NW_027717292.1:0-324 GCF_054177405.1 Leptonychotes weddellii | reverse complement strand
CTCCAAAGGTTATTTCTATCCTGACTTCTAACACCATAGGTTAGTTTTGTGTCTCTTTGAAAATCATACATACAGAATTATACAGTATTATTTGTAAATAGTTTCATGTCCTGCTTCTTGCACTCAACATAGTGTTTGTGGAATTCCTCTGTTGTGCATAACTACAGGGTTTTTGTTTTGGGGGTGTGTTTTTTTTTTTTTCATGTTTACTGATAACTGCTTAGTGTTCTCTTAAAACAATATCATGATTTTATTTACCCATTTTAATGTTTGTGAACATGAGGATTTTTTCTAGTTTTATCTATGTGGAAAAGTATTTTTTTT
>NW_027717291.1:0-324 GCF_054177405.1 Leptonychotes weddellii | reverse complement strand
TCAAATGATATAAATTGCCTGGGGGACATAAGGAAATAGGAGAATGGAACCAAGTGGGTATTGCACTCCCTGCCCATTGTGCTTTCAACTGCCTGGTAGTGCTGGTAAAAAAGCCAGATAACTCATGGCGGAAGACTGTGGACTACCAAGAATTCAACAAGTATTACTCTCCGTCCATGCATCTGTGCCCAGCACTGACACCATCTTAGATAACTTTGCCATGGTCCTATGAGTGTGCCACATTGTACTGGACTTAGCAAATGCTAAAATGCAAAAATCTATCTGTCTTGGAGCTGCCTGACACCAGCCTTATAAATAAGTTCT
>NW_027717290.1:0-324 GCF_054177405.1 Leptonychotes weddellii | reverse complement strand
GCTGAGCGGGGTGGTCGCGGGTGAGGTGGGAGGCCTCCCCGGGTAAACGCCCCCTGAGAAACGTGCTGAGCCCCCTCCGCAGTCTCGGAGCCGCTCCCCAGGGGCGCAGGACCTGACCGGATCAGGGCCGGCGGGTTCGTGTGCGCCTCCTGGGGTCGCCCGCAGAGGTCGGGATTTGGCCTCGGGGGCGACAGGTGCGGACTCGGCCCCCGGAGGGCCGCGCGGACGCGTCGCTGGCGGCTCGGGTCTGCGGTCAGAGTGAGGCCCTTCGCCCCCGGGACCAGCAGTGGAGACGCGGCGCCTGGAGCCCGGGGGGCCCGGGGG
>NW_027717289.1:0-324 GCF_054177405.1 Leptonychotes weddellii | reverse complement strand
GGTCATTTACACCTGTTGCCTAGTTCACTCCTCATTTTTAACCTGTAAGGACAGGCATTTTTACAGGTGGAGAAAGTGAGCGTGCACATGCTGTAGAATCTAGTTAGTAAGAAGGGGAGTCCTTGGATTCATACATTCACTCATTCATTCAGCCACTCATCCATCCATCCATCCATTCACTCATTCATTCATTCAGCCAGCCATCCATCCATCCATCCATCCATCCATCCATCCATCCATCCATCCATCCATCCACTCATTCATTCAGCCACTCATCCATCCATCCATCCATCCATCCATCCATCCATCCATCCATCCATCCAT
>NW_027717288.1:0-324 GCF_054177405.1 Leptonychotes weddellii | reverse complement strand
GGGGTTCAATGTCCCTTGTTTTATGTGATCACCAGAGCAGGCAGCAGAAGTTTTGCAGGACTATTCCTCATGCCCTTTCCCCTTCTCCCCACAAAGGGGGTCTTTCTTAGAGCAAAGGCGAACGTCCCTTTTACAAAGATCACTCATGGATCCCAAACATCTTAAGCTTCCCTTTCCAGGCAACACACCAGGTCCCTGATGGAGGGATGGGGCCGGGCAGGGCTGTGTCCGGGAAGACGGGCAGCACGGGCCTCATCCTACCTGCCCCACCCCATGCTTATCCCTTTCCTCGGCAGCCTAGGTCCATTAAAAATTTCCTTTGGG
>NW_027717287.1:0-324 GCF_054177405.1 Leptonychotes weddellii | reverse complement strand
ATGCACTGAAGCCAGAAACCAGCCCTTTCACTCATACAAGGTAAACTTCATCCACAAAATCCATATTCAGTATGATAACGAAGCAATACTTTCAATAGAAATGTGAATAGGTGAAGAATTGTTAAATCAAGCCTAAAAACCATCTGGGAATGCAAGGGTGAAGGACTTCAGTCATGAATCACATGCTTTTAATGTCTAGTATTTTATTTTATTTTATTTATTTTTTTTCTTTCTCAAGTCATATTTTTTTTTATTCTTCTTATGTTAATCCCCATACATTACATCATTAGTTTTAGATGTAGTGTTCCATGATTCATTGTTTGT
>NW_027717286.1:0-324 GCF_054177405.1 Leptonychotes weddellii | reverse complement strand
TGACATAGAAAATAAAAATAACATGTAGATATTTAAATTACTATCAGTACCAAATCTAATTAATTGACATAGTAATTATGATTGTTGCCTTTGTCTACGGGTTTGAATTTGTTAGGCTTGCATTCAAACCTCCAGGGTTCTTGGCCTTACGGTGGACCACTAGGTAGCCAAATGTACTTCTGTGAGGATCTTTGTGGTCTGAATTGCTTATTCCAAGGATGATAAAAAGCTTTTTCCTAGAGTTTTAATTCCTTTAATTGGCAGTGTTTGCATAGGGATCTGTATTCATATGGAGTCTGAAGACTAAATTCAGTAAGAAAAAAG
>NW_027717285.1:0-324 GCF_054177405.1 Leptonychotes weddellii | reverse complement strand
TGTTGCTGTTTTTTTAATCTTCTGTGGGACACCCAAGCTTGTTAAAAAAACTAACTGCACATTAAAGCTGTTTGGTGCCAACTGAGAGCCGGAAAAGTTGAAAATACATGATTTTTGGGAGGCCTTGTGGGGAACGTTTTCTGCACGTGGGAAGGTTTTCTGCCTTTTGTTGATGATGGTGAGGACTCAGGATGGGCTATTGAATAGCACATTCAGTTTTGCCCAGAGATAGTGATGAGATGTTTTGAATGTCCCAGCGAGGGACTCCAAAAGACTTACATAGGGATGGAACTGAGGGGGGAGTTTTGTCTTTTGGCCTTACTG
>NW_027717284.1:0-5539 GCF_054177405.1 Leptonychotes weddellii | reverse complement strand
ACTTTCAAGATACATCTCCAAAGGCTAGTGAAACAAAAGCAAAAATGAACTTTTGGGACTTCATCAAGATAAAAAGCTCCTGCACAGCAAAGGAAACAGTCAACAAAACAAAGAGGCAACCCACAGAATAGGAGAAAATATTTGCAAATGATACTACAGAAAAAGAGCTGGTATCCAAGATCTATAAAGAACTTCTCAAACTCAACACCCAAAAAACAAATAATCAAGTCAAAACATGGGCAGAAGACATGAACAGACACTTCTCTGAAGAAGACATACAAATGGCTAACAGACACATGAAAAAACGTTCATCATTGTTAGCCATCAGGGAAATTCAAATCAAAACCACACTGAGATACCACCTTATACCAGTTAGAATGGCAAAAATTGAACTGTTTAAATGAAAAAAGGGAAGTCATGTATGCAGGATATATGTCAAGTGTTTGTTAACCTCCTACAGAGAAGAATAAAGGGGGACATTTCTTATGCGGTAGGAGTTTTCTATCTTAGGGATTTCCAGTTAGATCTCATAGAAAACCATATCCCAACCCTGCTGTTTCTACAAAGATGCTTACTTGCCACCTGATCCAATTTCTTTGCTGAAATAAGTAATAGGGGCCATTAGAAATTCATGGAAAAACTATGCCTTAAGTTTGTTCCCTGGTGAATTTAATTTTAGAAATTAATGAGCTCTGCTGATACATTTTCCTAGTAAATTAATGAAAGATTATGTAATTCTGTTTAGCTAGATTCTGAGCTCTGACCTAATAGGACATCTGTCCCCACCCCACACATGCTCACTGGGGATTGAAGACCAGCCTGCCAGTGCTCCTTAGGGAGCTTTAGTATTACACACCACCCACGTTTGAGTCAGGGGTTGGTGAGGAGGGTGATGGGTTTCTCACTGGGTGATTGGCAATCAGAGAAAAATGGTCAGAAAGGGAATAGTGCCTTGGACAGCGTCATTCCACCCTCCTGTGAGGGGGGTGTGGTAAGAAGGGCAGGGAAGCCCTGCTTTTGTTTGGTTGGTTGGTTGTCTTTGAGAAATTGAACTAATGTGAGGGGTTCTCAGGGCAGTCTAATTAATAAGAAATATCCTGCAGGTTGGGAACGGCATAAATCTCTGAGAAGGACCCTGCTCTGAGGTGAAATGAATGCTCCACTGACTTGCATCTCTTTTTAGTACAAGGGAGTTGTGAATTTTGCTGAGTGACCGGGAATCATTTTCCAGAAGATTCTTAAGGCTCTTCTGCTAATATGTAGGCTGTTAGTGTAGCTATTTATGCTTTGGAAGCTGAGAGACATCAAGAGTTAGCAGCCAGGCTACCCTACCAGCATAATTTAGATCACAACTCTGCAGACAGGTGTACAACTCATCTGTTCATATGCTGAGCATCTATACCACCTGGCTGTGTTACTTCACTTAATCCTTAAACAACCCTGTGGGCTATCGCCATCCTCATCACTAATGAGGAAACTAAAACTCCTGGAGAATAATTTATCCAAGGTCAGACATCCAGTGTATAAGGGATCTAGGATTTGGCTCTTGTATGTCTACTAAAAAAAGAACACTGAGCTAAGATCATATTTATTTGGGAAAAGACATAGTTTTGTGGGATTTTTTGTTTTGTTTTTGTTTTTTTGTTCAACTACTTCACACTGTAGACTCCCAATTATAAAATCCATAAATGAGTTAACACTTTGAGGCTTCAGATTAAATTAAAATAATAGCAACTCAATACTAAGTGTTAAAAAGGGAAAAAGCATTATTAAAAACTCAAGCTGACTAGAGCTGCTTCCACTTTGAAAGAGGAGGTGACATAATTCATATAAGAAGAGAAATAAATCTTTATATTGCTCCCTCCCTACCTAGAGTAGACAGTCTGTTGTTTAGCAGAGCATAACAGTGAGGCTTCAATACACAAAGGGCAAACGACTACTTTCTTGATAGGATTTGTGAAAGTTGTATCTGTCTGAGTAATAGGTGGCACGAGCAGTCTTTTCTGGTTTAGGAGATCCCAGGAGAAAAGGAGATGGTGAGGGGAGGGGAAGAAAGAGATCTGGCTAATATAGCCACAGTTGAGAGGCCATTTCTTTCTCAAGGGCCGAGAAATATTTTCAAAAAGAGAAGACTAATACTCAATTTTTAGTTTGTTACATTTCTATAGCACAAACCACATTTGTAGCCTAAATCTTTAGTAAAATCTGCTATACACAAAATAACTTTTTTTATTAAGGAAGTGTAGTTGACATACAATGTTAGTTTAGTTTCAGGTATGTGACATAGTGATCCGACAATTCTATACATTATGCTGTACTCACAAGTGTCGTCACCCTCTATCACCATACAACGTTACTACAACCTTAGTGACTATATTCCCTGTGCTGTACTTATCATTCCTGTGACTTATTTATTTAATAACTGGAAATTTATACCTCTAAATCCCCTTCACCTTCACCTTGGGTAAATAATTTGTTAGTGGAAACAGGGAAAGGGGTGATTTCCACGTGTCCATTGGCATAAAGAAGAGAAAGGGGAAAGATGCAAGGGGGCAGGTGGGAGCCCAGGTCACAGCCAGAAATGACCGGAAGAGTGGCCGCCCTTGAGAGAGTCTGCACGGAACTGCTGGATTTTACAGGACAGCAAAATAATAAAAGAGGAAGAATGGTAGAGTTTTGGTCACCACTCAGTCACCTCCCATTTGCTTGATCAAACATAACCTGAGTCATTTTTATGGCTCATTTATTAAGAGGAGACAGCATATATAACAATGTAGCCCTGGCAGTGAAAACCTTTATTGGGTGGGCTCTTTTTCAGAAAGTTGTAAAAAGATCTAAAAGAGAATTGGTCTTTTTTTCCCCATTGTATTCTTTTATTCAAAAAAAGCTTTGAATGGCACTAATTAAGTTTAGGAGCTAGTCCAGTCATTTATTATATGTAATATAGAATCACTGAACATTATAAGAAAGTGTTCCATGAAATTTCCACTCTACACTGTAAAGTGTGAGCCAAGCTCTGAGATCCCCCCAGCTACTCAAAACCATCCTGTAACTTGCCAGAGTGGCCAAGGTCTACAAAATACCCTTCTTATAAGGAAATGGTGAGAGAATAAATAGGAAGAAGAGACAAGTTGTCAGTTTCTCTTCCATATCTACCCAATACATCCAGGTAGCAAGAAGAAGTGCTCAATTTGTTCCCTGTGAGGTTCCACCCCTAGGAAAGCTTGTCTAGAGAAGACGAGACTCTAGGTAAGAGACACAGCAGTTTACCTGACAGGGAAGAGAATACTGCCAGTCCAGCCTCTATTCAACTGCTGAGTCATTTCTGTAACAACTGAAGCCCAAGTTGGAGGGGCACCCAGATGGGTGATGGGAAACTTTAAGAGATTCTGGCTTCCTAGACCCCTGGAGAGTAGAAAGGGCACGAATCTCCCAACAGAGTTTCAGCGTCGGTTAGGTATCTCTGTTAACCCACCCTACTCTGTAGTGGTCCAGATGCTTTGATGGTATTTGCCCTTTGAAAACATAGACTCTTTTACCTATATTTGTGTTTCTAGAAGCTCTCTTAGTGTCTGACATGGAATAACCCTCAATGATTATTTGCTTTAGAATAATAGCAGGTGTTTATTAAGATAGTTTATTTTGTGGTGTCAAATGTTTTATGTGGAATTATGTGATGTGATTCTCACCAAAATGCGTGAAGCATATTGTCTAATTCCCATTTTATAGATGATAAAAAACGAGGCTTAAAGAAATTAAGAAAATTTGCCCAAGGTTACAGAACTTTCAAACAGGGAAGTCAGGATGGGCACTCGGACACTCTGACTTTTCTGTAATTGCTGAATTTAATTGACTAGGATAGACATGGCATAAATCAAGAGATGAGCTGGGATAAATCTATACTCCTGGCATCTCCTTCTTCTTGAAAAATCTGAGGGTTTTTTTTTTTTCCATTGCTCTCTACCAACCTCATTTTCCCTTCCCCAGTCTACCTGACCTTGAGTATTTATCAAGTGGAATAGTATTCAATACACTGCATTCTCTTTTATGTTGCATGTTTGATATAGTGACTCACAACGTGGACCCTAAAATGCTAGGCACAGGCTGTTAAAATAGAGTTCTGGTAAAATTAAAGCACAGATCAAAACTGGAAATAGCTCACATTTATTTGGATTTTGCCAGGGGAACATTAGCTCTTTATGACATTTGAAAGATGATGCTTTTATGATCTTTATGTAATGGGTTTACCAAAGTACTCTGTCTTATTTAAATTCCAGTGATCCTGAAGAGAAAATTTGTGCATCCTTAGTTATCTTGCCATTGATGGACTTGAATCATTCATGACTTTCAAAATTTTTCAGTACAAATGAAATATAGCTTGACTGGATTCTATAAGAAAAATCTGGAAGTTTGTCCTGCAGGTCACTATTTTAATGGCAGCACAATAAATGGCTAGGTATTTCATGGAAGCAAATGCTGCTTCCCTCACCATAGTGGGAGTGATTGATTAAATTACTTTCTCAATTATGCTTGGATACCCCTACATAACTAACAACAACTACAAGCAGCCTTAATTAAGTACTTTGCTTTTTTGAAGTAGTTCATTCTTTGAATTATTTCAATGGAATTAAAATAAGAAAAAAATATGTTGACTGTTCAAAAGGAGAAAATGCCTATGTTTATCCCATGTAGTACAGAACAGAAATGAATGGACAAAGGCAGAAGTAACGGAAGCCCTCTTGAGATGAGATGTCCAAGTGGAATGCTTAGCCACTCAGTATTTAATCAAGGCTAACTATCATTGAATACACCTAAGAGACATTCATTATTATCATTAATGATCTAATGGGAATTCAAGTGTGCACAGCCTGCTAGCAAGGGTATAGATCACCAAAGCTGTAGACAAAGAACGGAGCAGACACACGGTTTATGGAGATTGGTGTATCTGAAATTTCAGACATAAAGAGGAAAGTTTGGGGTGCCTGGGTGGCTCAGTTGGTTAAGCGTCTGCCTTCTGCTCAGGTCATGATCTCAGGGTCCTGGGATTAAACCCTGCAGATGGCTCCCTGCTTGGCAGTGAATCTAGCTTCTCCCTTTCCCTCTGTGATCTCTCTCGCTCTTACTCTCTCTCAAATAAATAAATTAAAAAAAAATCTTAAAGAGGAAAGTTCGAAATATGTGCCAGAGCTAGGGCACCTGGCTGGCTCAGTCAGAGGAACGTGTGACTCCTAATCTCGGGGTCGTGAGTTCGAGCCCCACAAGGGGCACAGAGATTATTAAATAAAAAATAAAAAACTTGAAAAAAATGTTGAAATATGTGCCAGAACTAAAACACAAACTCAACCGTGAGTAAAAGATACATTTTTTTTTTTTTGGAATTTTTTTTTTATTCTTATGTTAATCCCCATACATTACATCATTAGTTCTAGATGAAGTGTTCCATGATTCATTGTTCCTGCACAACACCCAGTGCTCCATGCAGAACGTGCCCTCCTCAATACCCACCACCAGGCCAACCCATCCTCCCACCCCCCTCCCC
>NW_027717283.1:0-324 GCF_054177405.1 Leptonychotes weddellii | reverse complement strand
GCGCCTGGGTGGCTCAGTTGGTTAAGCGACTGCCTTCGGCTCAGGTCATGATCCTGGAGTCCCGGGATCGAGTCCCGCATCGGGCTCCCAGCTCAGCGGGGAGTCTGCTTCTCCCTCTGACCCTCCTCCCTCTCATGCTCTCTGTCTCTCATTCTCTCTCTCTCAAATAAATAAATAAAATCTTAAAAAAAAAAAAAAAGAAATTTGTCATTTGGGATGTCTGGATGGCTCAGTCAGTTAAGCATCTGCCTTTGGCTCGGGTCATGATCCTGGGGTCCTGGAATGGAGCTGCATCCAGCTCCTTGCTCAGCACAGTCTGCTTCT
>NW_027717282.1:0-324 GCF_054177405.1 Leptonychotes weddellii | reverse complement strand
CTCATGCTCGCTCTCTCTCTGTATCTCTGTGTCTCAAATGAATAAATGAAATCTTTAAAAAATAATAATCATCATCATCATCTTTAAAATGCATTTAAAAATATATGTTGAAGTCCTAACCCCTCAGTACCCATGAATGTGACCTTATTCAGAAATAGGGTCCTTGTAGATGATCCAGTTAAGATGAAGTCATTAGGTGGGGGGGGGGGTTCCTAATCCAATATGACTGTGTACTGAAAAAAGAGACAATTTGGATACAGGGACATGTACAAAGGGAAAACGACATGAGGACTTAGGGAGAATGCCATCCATGAGCCAAGGAAT
>NW_027717281.1:0-324 GCF_054177405.1 Leptonychotes weddellii | reverse complement strand
CTGAAGGTGTTTGACAGTGTCACGTACCCTCAGCTGGAAGGCTTCAAGTTCCATCACGAGGCTTCTGGTGGGTCATCTTCTGTCTCTGGGGGCCCGGCGGCAGCTGGCACTGGGCCCTGACAAATGCTACATGGGTCTTTTCCTGACTCTCTGGGAAGAAACGAACACTTGGCACCTGTCAGTGATTCTTTTTTTTTTTTAATTTAATTTTATTATGTTATGTTAGTCACCATACATTACATCATTAGTTTTTGATGTAGTGTTTCGTGATTCATTGTTTGTGTATAACACCCAGTGCTCCATGCAGAACGTGCCCTCTTTAAT
>NW_027717280.1:0-324 GCF_054177405.1 Leptonychotes weddellii | reverse complement strand
GAGTGGGGGGGCAGGAGGGGTGGCAGCCCCTCCCCCACTTGACATCTTTTACTCTTTAAGCGCAGGGGGAGGGGACCGCACAGGAAGGGCCAGGGCTGGGAGGGCGGGTGGAGACTCAAGGTGGGCTGGAGCAACGAAGGTCTCCACAAAGGCCAGAGAATGAACCAGAAGGGGGATTACAGGAGAGGCCTCGGGGCCTCAAAGCCCGGCCCTTTGCCAAGAAAATCTCCCATGGAGTAGAGGAGGTAACGCAGCGAAGAAAGGAAGAGAAACTGCCAAAGAGTTCTCTGCCAAGGGAGTGTCGAAGATTTATAATTCAAGATG
>NW_027717279.1:0-324 GCF_054177405.1 Leptonychotes weddellii | reverse complement strand
TCCCCTCTAAAACCCTCAGTTTGTTTCTCAGAGTCCATAGTCTCTCATGGTTCATCTCTCCCTCCGATTTTCCCCCCTTCATTTTTCCCTTCCTTCTCCAAATGTCCTCCATGTTATTCCTTTTCTTCCACAAATAAGTGAAACCATATGATAATTAACTTTCTCTGCTTGACTTTTTCACTTAGCATAATCTCCTCCAGTTCCACCCATGTTCATGTAAAAGTTGGGTATTCATCCTTTCTGATGGTTGAGTAATATTCCATTGTATATATGGACCACATCTTCTTTATCCACTCATCTGTTGAAGGGCATCTCAGCTCTTTC
>NW_027717278.1:0-324 GCF_054177405.1 Leptonychotes weddellii | reverse complement strand
TTTTTTTTTTTTTTTAAGATTTTATTTATTTATTTGACAGAGACATAGTGAGAACAGGAACACAAGCAGGGGGAGTGGTAGAGGGAGCAGCAGGCTTCCGGCGGAGCAGGGAGCCTGATGTGGGACTCGATCCCAGGACTCTGGGATCATGACCTGAGCCGAAGGCAGACGCCCAACGACTGAGCCATCCAGGCGCCCCGTAAGTAATGTATTTTTATTTTTTTATTTTTTAAAGATTTTATTTATTTATTTGAGACAGAGAGAATGAGAGACAGAGAGAGCATGAGAGGGAGGAGGGTCAGAGGGAGAAGCAGACTCCCTGCC
>NW_027717277.1:0-324 GCF_054177405.1 Leptonychotes weddellii | reverse complement strand
TTGTACATTCCTACAGCATCCCTGGTAACCAAATCCACCTCCTCGCCACAGTAGATGAATTTGCCAGTGAAATTCTGAGGAGTGCAGAGGCTCATGCTGTGGCTTGACAGCTCTGTCCCCAGGGGCCCACCATGACTCTCCTGCTTCATAAGGGGCTCCAGGCTGTCTCCAAAATTCTTGCTGCTCTGAAAGAGAAGGGATGGATTCAGAGTTCTGGAACCCCTGGGGACTCATTCTTTTCCATACTAATTGGCAAGTTCATCTCCAAGGCTTTTGCGTCATTACTATCTGGCCATTCTCACCTTTGGTGAGTCACACCTCCTT
>NW_027717276.1:0-324 GCF_054177405.1 Leptonychotes weddellii | reverse complement strand
TAGTGTGTCTCTCTGACTGGCAGGAGCCTAACTGACTGAGGAGACGGCTGTGCTCAGAAATACATCCCAGGTCCTTAGCACTAAGGCCATGCTTCCATGTGCTTTCCTGGCGGCCCGGCCAGTGTCTGAAAGACAGCGAGGTAGGCTGTCGCTGGGAGACAGGGCACTCCCGAGGACTCCCATTGGTTTTGCTGAAATTTTCTTTCTTTAAAATTTTTATTTATTTTTTAAAAAGATTTTCTTTATTTATCCATGAGAGACAGAGAGAGAGAGAGGGAGGCAGAGGGAGAGGGAGAAGCAGGCTCCGCGCTGAGCAGGGAGCCC
>NW_027717275.1:0-324 GCF_054177405.1 Leptonychotes weddellii | reverse complement strand
GAGCAACCACACAAGTGGGCGACTTGGGGATGAAATGTTGCAATCCGACGGTGAGCTCAGGACACGGCACTGTGACCCCGCGATGGGTATACAGCAACTCCCAAAGTAACCAGGGACAGGGCCAACGATGAGAAGGGTAATGTGGGAGCTGGATTCTCATCTGAGCAGGGAGAAAGCAAGGGGAGTACCGTGGGGAGATTCGTGGTACTGGAGGGGCTGGGTCCTGTGCGTGTACGTGTGTGCGCGCACACGTGTGTATGTGCTCACATGCACACACACACACTCACTAATTTTGTCTGGTGAAAGCATCCAGAAGCAGCATCT
>NW_027717274.1:0-324 GCF_054177405.1 Leptonychotes weddellii | reverse complement strand
GGAAGCTGGGTTTGCTCTCTGACGGCGCTTTTGCCTGGTTTCTGTTGGGCCTTTGACTCCCTCGTGCCGTGGAGAGTCTTAACCTCACCCCTGCCCTCCGTGCCTGTAGACTTGTTGGAATGAGCACTTCTCTCTCTCCTTACAGGTGTTTTGAGGCCCGTGATCTCTGTTTCACAGTAATGCTGAAAGCTGTGATCACACATCATTTTATTTGGGGTCCATATTGGTTTTGTGATGTTTGGGGAGGATGGATCCCCACATGACATTAGTTGTTCTTCTGTGACTTCTTCACATGTGGTCCTGTGTGCTTTAAACCTTAGATGG
>NW_027717273.1:0-5540 GCF_054177405.1 Leptonychotes weddellii | reverse complement strand
TTTCTTCCAGATTGCCTAATTTGTTGGCATATAGTTGCTCATAATATGTTCTTATAATTGTTTGTGTTTCTTTGGTGTTGGTTGTGATCTCTCCTCTTTCATTCATGATTTTATTTATTTGCATCCTTTCTCTTTTCTTTTGATAAGTCTGGTCAGGGGTTTATCAATCTTATTAATTCCTTCAAAGAACCAGCTCCTAGTTTTGTTGATCTGTTCTACTGTTCTTTTGGTTTCTATTTCATGAAAACTATAACACTTCAATGAAAGAAATTGACGAAGACACAAACAAATGGAAATATATTCTGTGTTCATGGATCAGAAGAATTAATAACATTAAAATGTCCATATTACCCAAAACTACTTATAGATTCAATTCAATCCCTATCAAAATTCCAATGGCATTTTTCACAGAAGTAGAAAACAATCCTAAAATGTGTATGGAGCCACAAAAGACCATGAATAGCCAAAGCAGTCCTGAGAAAGAACAAAGTGGGAGGCATCACACATCCTGATTTCAAACTATACTGCAAGGCTATAGTAAACAAAACAGTATGGTAATGGCATGAAAATAGACACAGAGAAAAGTGAAACAGAATCAAGAGCCCAGAAATAAACCTCCACATATGCAGTCAACCAATATTTGACAAGGGAGCCAAGAATACTCAATGAGGAAATGATAATCTCTTCAAAAAATGGTGCTGGGAAAACTGGATTATCACATGCCAAGGAATGAAATTGGACCCATATCTTGCACCATTCACAAAAATGGGCTCAAAATGGGTTAAAGACTTAAATTTAAGACTTGACACCATAAAACTCCTAGAAGAAAATATAGGGGAAAAGTTCCTTGACGTTGGTTTTGGCAGCAGTTTCCTGGATATGACAGCAAAAACACAAGCAACAAAAGCAAAAATCAATAAGTGGGGCTACATCACACTAAAAATCTTCTGCACAGCAAAAGAAATAATCAACAAAATGAAAAGGCAACCTACAGAATAGGAGAAAATATTTGCAAATCATGCATATCATAAGGGGTGAATATCCAAAATATATAAAGAACTTATACAACTCAATAGCAAAAAAAAAAAATTAACCCAATTTTAAAAATAGGCAGAGGAACTGAATAGACAGTTTTCCAAAAAAACATATTCATGGCCAACAGATACATGAAAAGATGCTCTGCATCACTAATCATCAGAGAAATGAACATTAAAGCCACAATGAGATACCACCTCACACTAGTTAGAATAACTATCATCAAAAAGACAAGAAATAACAAGTGTTGGGACGCCTGTGTGGCTCAGTCGTTAAGCGTCTGCCTTCGGCTCAGGTCATGATCCCAAGGTCCTGGGATCGAGCCCCCTTATCCTGGGGCTTATCCAGGAAGCCTGCTTATCCCTCTCCCACTCCCCCTGCTTGTGTTCCCTCTTTCGCTGTGCGTCTCTCTCTGTCAAATAAATAAATAAAACCTTTTAAAAAAAGAAATAACAAGTGTTGGTGAGGCTGTGGAGAAAAGGGAACCCCCTTACACTGTTGGTGGGAATGCAAACTGGTGCAGCCACTATGGAAAACAGTATGGCAGTTCCTCAAAAAATTAAATATAGAACTATCCTGTGATCCAGCAATCCCATTTCCGGGTATATATCCAAAGGAATTGAAATCTGGATCTCTTAGAGATATCTGCACTCCCCTGTTCACTGCATTACTCACAACAGCCAAGATATGGAAACAACTTAAATTTCTGTCAATGAATGGATGGATAAAGAAGATGTGGTATATATGTGTATACACACACACACACACACACACACAAGCACGCACACTGGAACATTATTTACCCAGTCATTATTTCTTCCGAGAAAGAAGGAAATCCTGCAATTTGCAACAACTTGGATGAACCTTGAGGGATTTAATGCTAAAGTCTTGAGAACCAGGAACACTGGGGGTGGAGAACCAGGAACACTGGAGGGTGTCCCAGCTCAAGCAATCAGGCAGGAAAGGCCAATTCTTCCTTCCTCCACTTTTTTGATCAATTTAGACCCTCAATGGATTAGATGATGCCCTTTCACAGAGGGAAGTGCAAACCACGTTACTGACTTCACTGATTTAATTGCTGATTTCATACAGAAACATCCTCACAGACACACACAAAATAATGTTTAGCCAAATATCTGAGCACCCCATGATCCAGTGAAATTGATGTATAAAATTAACCATCACACACATCCACAAATTTTTTGATTCTCCTTCCACCAGGAAGTATGGCCTATGTCCCCTTTCTTTGACCTGGCATGGGCTTGCAATTGGCTTGTAACCAATAGAATGAGGCAGAAGTGATACTGTGTGTTTCTCAAACTGGGTAAGAAAATGCAACGCAGTTTCTGCCTTGCCCCCTGGGACACTAAGTTTAAGGCCCTGGCTCACCATGTAAAAAGTCAGACTAGCCTGAGGCCACTATGCTGTGAGGCAGCCCAGATCACATGGAAGGGTCACATAGCAGAGTTCTGGTCAACATCCTCACCTGAGGTGCCCGCCAACAGCCAGCATCAACAGACAGACATGTGAACGAAGATGCCTCCCTATGATTCCAGCCCCAGTCTTTCAGTCTTCCCAGCCAAGGCCCCAGACAAGGCAGAGCAGAGAAAAATCACTGTCACTGTGCTCTGTCTGAATTCCCGACCTATAAAATTAGTCGGCCTAATAAAATTATTATAATAAGCCACTCAGTTTTAGGGGTAATTTGTTAACAAGCAATAGTAACCAGAACACATGGATTACAAAGCTTATTGTGATAAGTTCTCAAAACTGTCTGCACACACTTGCCGAATACGCTCTCCTGCATCTTTCGGCTCTGCAGGAACCTGGAAATGGCCTAGAGAAATTCTCCCTTTTGGAGAATCAAGGAGAATTCCTGGATTAAAAGCACAATTATTAAGAGTCTACTGTGTGCTTCGCTTCAAGAGGCAAGTACACGGCAAATGAATCAAGGTCATCCTTAAAAATCCAAGAGCGAAGATGTCTCAGAGAAGGGGGGACATCAGTCGTCAACCACACATGTTTAGTTTCTGATCCCAAATACTGTGTGAATGTTTTACAATTTAATCTGGTTGGCATTAGGTTTTTGTTTATTTTTGCATTGACTGAGCCTAAAATACAGGTTGGTCCAGTTGTGTTAGTCATAAAATATATCAAGTGATCTTAGTTAAATAGTTTTAAAGCTCGGAATTTATTCCCCGGATAAGATAAACTCCTTTAGTTAATATTTCCAGATACCC
The DNA here is from genome assembly GCF_054177405.1 of Leptonychotes weddellii. Taxonomy (NCBI): domain Eukaryota; kingdom Metazoa; phylum Chordata; class Mammalia; order Carnivora; family Phocidae; genus Leptonychotes; species Leptonychotes weddellii. Next base: position 2,265 of record NW_027717273.1, on the reverse strand, counting down.
TCGAGTGAGCAGTGCATATCAGTGTTTGAGAAATCCAAATGAAGGAAGTTCTTTTATTTTTGTAGCAGCTAAGGTAATTGATATTGTTAACAAACAGAAGAAGTGAGGAATTCTACATTAGGTTTTTTTAAAAATATTTTATTATTTATTTATTTATTTGACAGAGAGAGCACAAGTAGGCAGAGCGGCAGACAGAGGGAGAGGGAGAAGCAGGCTCTCTGCTGAGCAGGGAGCTCAATGCGGGGCTCGATCCCAGGACCCTGGGATCACGACCTGAGCCGAAGGCAGACGCTTAACCGACTGAGCCACCCAGGCGCTATATTAGGTTTTAATTTGAACAGACTTGTTGAATGGAAGGAACTGAACACCCCATCTCCAGCAGGCCAGGATGTACCCAAAGTGTCAGAGCCAAATTTTCCTGGTGTTCAATATGGCTACAATTCTCCGGGCTGGACTAATGAAAATTTCTACCTTATTACCCAGACTGTCACCCCAGCTAGTGTAATCAGATACTTTAGGGAAATTGTTGGAGATCTCTGGCAAGAAGCACCCCTGGAGGTTTCCACCTAACCTCTGAAAAGTTTGGGGGCCAGCCAATTCTGCACTCACATCAACTGTTTTCTTCCAAACCCCTGAAGTCATCAAGTTTTACCAAGCATGAAACCTGTATGTTGCAAACGTTCTTTTCCTGCTTGATGCCGTTGGCGATCTTCTCAGGAATACTGTGGCAAGACAAGCTGAGAGAAGGAAAACCTCGAAGAGGTATTCCCTATCACTCCAATCACTGGGGGACATTTGCTCCTGAGGTCAAAGGGCTGGACACATGAAAAGAGAAATATGCATTGAGGCTTGAAGTGGCAGGAACTATTAGAGGGAAAACTAAAGCCAAGAGAGATAAGTAACCTGCCCAACTTTGAACAAAAGCACCTTTAATTATGAAGATGTCCTGCTTCTCGGAACAGAGCTTATGAAAAATGTGGCACAGAAATAACAGAAAACATTTGAATACACAAGGCTGTAGTTACCAACTATCACATCCGAAGAAAAACAGAGGAATCAAGTAGATTGCAAACTGATTGCTTTGCTTCTTTCAACTTCCATTTCTGCCACCTGCCCACCAAGTCTATCATATGTCCCTTTATTCCGTGTTAACCCTTTCACTCCCTGTGTTTCCTCCATGTAGCTCACCCACTTCCCTTTAACCCAGAGACCCACCCCCTCCTCCGTACTAGTTGCTAGGAGGACTTGACAAGGTGAGGTATTTCTGCAGTAGAACTGTGTAAATTGCAAAGTGCCACAAAAACAGACACATAGATGAATGGAACAGAATAGAGAACCCAGAAATGGACCCACAACTATATGGTCAACTAACCTTCAACAAAGCAGGAAAGAATATCCAATGGAAAAAAAAACAACAGTCTCTTCAAAACAGGTGTTGGGAAAACTGGACAACCACATGCAGAAGAATGAAACTGGACCACTTCGTTACACCACACACAAAAATAAATTCAAAATGGATGAAAGACCTAAATGTGAGACAGGAAACCACCAAAATCCTAGAGGAGAACACAGGCAGTAACCTCTTCGACCTCGGCCGCAGCGACTTCTTTCTGGATGTGTCTCCTGAGGCAAGGGAAACAAAAGCAAAAATAAACTATTGGGATAAAAATCTTCTGCTCATTGAAGGAAACAATCAAGATAAAAAGCTTCTGCTCATTGAAGGAAACAATCAACAAAACTAAAAGGCAGCCTACAGAATGGGAGAAGATATTTGCAAATGACATATCTGATAAAGGGTTAGTATCCAAAATCTATAAAGAACTTACCAAACTCAACACCCGAAAAACAAATAATCCAGTTAAGAAATGGGCAGAAGACATGAATAGACACCTTTCTTTTTTTTAATTTTTTAATTTTAAACATCTTCATTAAGGTTTAATTGATATAAGATAAGCTGAATGCATTTAAAATATACAACTTGATAAGTTTTCACATATTTATGAGTCAGTGAAAGCATCAGCACAACAAAACAATTGCTTTAGTCTGCTTCTGCTACAAGATAGTGATTTCATTTCTTTTGATTATATACCCAGAGATGGATTGCTGGATCATTTGGTAGTTCTATTTTTCATTTTTTGAGGAACTTCCATAGCTTTTTCCACAGTGAATGTACCAATTTACACTTCCAACTACAGTGCATAAGGATCTCTTTACAACCTCATTAACACTTGTTATCTCTTTTATTATTATTATTATTATTATTAT
>NW_027717272.1:0-324 GCF_054177405.1 Leptonychotes weddellii | reverse complement strand
TTGTGAGGATGAAATGTGATAATACAAATAAATCGGTTAAAAGATATGGCACATAGTAAAAGACCAATAAATTCTGAGATACCGTTATTTATGATATGTACAAATGGGTGCATGAGACTCTTCGGGTAGTTAGACATGGAAAGAATAAAGCGCATTTTCCCATACGCATCCCGGTCATACCTTGTGGGAAACAGAAAGCTGCAACAACAGTGGTGCATGTTCGCTCCGACTCCGAGATCTCTGAGAAAACTCGAGATTGCAGGGCTAAAAATAACCCGAAAGAGGGGCGCCTGGGTGGCTCAGTCGGTTAAGCGACTGCCTTCG
>NW_027717271.1:0-324 GCF_054177405.1 Leptonychotes weddellii | reverse complement strand
CTTGCAAATATTAGCTTATTTAATTAATGTGGTCTTCCTAACAACCCTATGAGTAATAAGAGTAGAACTAATTCAGTGAATTCCAAAAACTACACAGGACAAAATAACACCTGAAGCAACTCCAATTTTGCACTCTGAGTTAGGTCAAAGTCAGCAACCTTTTTCAGTAAATCTCATACAAGTAATATTTTAGGCTTTATAGGCCACAAAGTCTCTGTGGCAGTTAAAGTCATGTCTGCTAACGTTGTGCTAAAACAGCCATAGATAACATGGAATAAGTGGGCATTGCTCCAATAAAACTTGCTTTACAAAATGAGGTAATGG
>NW_027717270.1:0-324 GCF_054177405.1 Leptonychotes weddellii | reverse complement strand
TTAGCATTCACAGCAGGACCCCTCACTACCCTAAGATGTTAGGTTTGGGAGTTCAGATAACAGTTTTGGTGTTGATAGTGAGAATCAACTTGTCATCCGAATGGCTTTTCTTCCTGAGCTTTGGTCACTGAGCAAGAGTTCAGGTGGCAAGGGACACCTGCTAGGGGAAGAAAGCCAGCTGGAAAATGCCTTGAATCTCCTGGTGACTCTGGCCTAGATCGTGGTAGGGGAACAACCGGGAGGGGGCAGATGGCAGGGAGAGTCTCAGCGCTCCACTAGGGTGAAGGGAGATCACCCGGTCAAAGCCAGTTGACTCTGAAAGCA
>NW_027717269.1:0-324 GCF_054177405.1 Leptonychotes weddellii | reverse complement strand
CTATCTCCTTATAATTTTTTCCTATACTTATTTTCAAAGTCAGTACCTAGTACTATTCTTGGTACATGGTAAACCCCCAATAAAAACTCTTTGCATAAATGGGTTGATTCATATTCTGTTGGTAAAGGTCAATATTATTTCTTTAGCTCTCTTCCATCTACCTCATGACTTGGCTGACCATTTTCCTACAGGTAGCATTCTCTTTACTGCCCTCTTTACATCTTTGTTTCTTAAAGTGTAGATCAGAGGGTTAAGAGTGGGTGTGATGATTGTGTAAAAGAGAGTGAGGAACTTGCCTTCATCTTGGGAGCTGCTGTTCTGTGG
>NW_027717268.1:0-324 GCF_054177405.1 Leptonychotes weddellii | reverse complement strand
GCAGGCAGGGCTTTTTCTTGACATGAATGGTGTTACATGGGTATTTGCTTGATAATTATTAAACTGAACATTTATTAATGAACATTTTTTCAGTTCTCAAAAATACTTTTTAGTCGGGGAGGAAAAAAACGAACGGCTTTCTCTGCCACACTGCTATAGTTGTGTATGGGGCTTCCGAATAGAATTTGGGAAAAGAGAGGAGGAAATGGCAGTTATGCCAGGGTTGTTGGCACCCAGAGCTGGGTTCTAGCAGAGACTTTGTGATCCAGAGAGTAGGCATTAAATATGCATTTTGGTGCAAAGAGTAGATAGGGGTGTGTGTGT
>NW_027717267.1:0-324 GCF_054177405.1 Leptonychotes weddellii | reverse complement strand
TTTTTCTATTGTTTTCTATTTTCTATTTCATTTATTTCTACTCTGATCACTGTTATTTATTCTTTCTGCTAACTGTGGGTTTAGTTTTTCTTTTTCTAGCTCCTTAAGATGTAAGGTTAGGTTTTTATTTGAGATCTTTCTTCTTTTTTAATGTAGGTGTTTATCACAATAAACTTCCCTCTTAGGACTACTTTTGTTGCCTCTGATAAGTTTTGGTAGGTTGTGCTTTCACTTTTTTCTCAGTTATTTTCTGATTTCCTTTTTGATTTTTCTTTCACCTAATGGGTGAAAATTCAAGAATGTGTTATTTAATTTCAAGATATT
>NW_027717266.1:0-324 GCF_054177405.1 Leptonychotes weddellii | reverse complement strand
GTTGCTTTGAAAGATGTCTACAAAATCCGTGAAAAAATTAGAAAGGTTAGTGAAGAGTTTAATATTATATATTAGTCATATAGCTTGTGGCCAATCACCCTACTTTTAAAATAACCAATATATGTTGATTTCTAAAGCAACAGTCTTTTCAAAGGGTAGGCAGCAACTAATGTTTTTGCTTATTCAACAAATCCACAAATGTTTATCTAATATATTCTAAGTGCAAGGTCTTATTCTAAGTGCTGGGAGTGATGGATTAACACACCATATCCAGTCCCTGACCACAGTCACCAAAAAAGTTAAAGAATCGGACATTTTTTTTTT
>NW_027717265.1:0-324 GCF_054177405.1 Leptonychotes weddellii | reverse complement strand
AGCCCTGCATCAGGCTCCCTGCTCAGTGGGGAGCCTGCTTCTCCCTCTCCCACTCCCCCTGCTTGTGTTCCCTCTCTCACTGTGTCTCTCTCTGTCAAATAAATAAATAAAATCTTTAAAAAAATAAATAAAATAAATCTGGAATTTGATTACTTCTCTTTACCTCTGCTGCTATAGCATAAGCCAATTCCCCATAGTCTTTGGATTATCATAATAGCATCTTGCTTGGTCTTCCTGCTTCTGCCTTCAGAACCTTCTCAGTAATACTTTCCTTGGCCAATGCATCTAAAAACATGATCCCCTCTACTCAGGCTTTTCTATTTT
>NW_027717264.1:0-324 GCF_054177405.1 Leptonychotes weddellii | reverse complement strand
GGGACCTAGAGATCACTGGGTTCATTTCTCAGACGGGGAAAACGGTGCCCAGAGAGAGTTAGAGACTTGCTTCCTAGAGTATGCTCCCAAATCACCACAGGGACGGGACCCTAGAGACATCCGCCAGCCCCACCGACGTCCGGCAGCGTGCAAGCCCCCAAGCATCTTCCAGATCAGCAGAGGACAATACAGTTAGCTCGACTCTCTGACTGCCAGGCGTGGTGGGGCGGGAGTGGGCGTGAAGGGGGCACAAAAGGGATAAATCCCACTGAAACGACTAGAGCGGCATCGCTCAGCCTTTCCTTCCGCAATCTTTTTTTTTTT
>NW_027717263.1:0-324 GCF_054177405.1 Leptonychotes weddellii | reverse complement strand
GGCCTCCGGGTTGTGTTGTGTATGAGGGTAACCCAGGCCACAGCGCTGTGTCATGTATGACGGCATCCGGCCCCCATGTTGTACTGTATGTGAGGGGACCCGGTCCTCGGGCTGTATCGTGTGAGGGAACCTGGTTCCTGGGGTTACATTGTGAAGGAGGGGATCCAGTCCTCGGGTTGTGTCGCGTGTGAGGGCGCCCGGGCCCGGGTTGTGTCGCGTGTGAGGGCGCCCGGGCCCGGGTTGTGTCGCGTGTGAGGGGGCCCGGCCCCCGGGTTGTGTCGCGTGTGAGGGGGCCCGGCCCCCGGGTTGTGTCGCGTGTGAGGG
>NW_027717262.1:0-5540 GCF_054177405.1 Leptonychotes weddellii | reverse complement strand
AAAAAAAACATACAGAATATTAAAAGTGTGTTGCTATCTGACATCTTATAGAAATCCCTTTCCCTTCTGCCCTACTTTACCTTCAGTAAAACATCAAGTTCTCATTCCTGTGTTTTACTTGAATCTATCTAGGGGACGTGTTTTAGGGTACAGTGCTATCTCAAGATGGCAGAAGAGAGGTCAAGGGTATGGATACTCCTATTATAAAGATAAGAAATATTGGTGGAGGTCACACAACACGTGAGTGAAGGGGTCCCATGGAAATTTAGGTCTGTCTGAGTCCCATGCTGGGGTTTGAGAAAGCATATGTCTGAGGATCCAGGAAGGGGGCCTTCTGTGGATCTAAACTATTATCAAAGATGAGGCCAGATATTGGAGTTGGAGGCAGAAGATGTGTTGTAACCTTAAACCCACAGCCACCAGTCATCTCATGAGCATACACAGACTCTCATCAGAGGGTCAGTAAACAAGGACAACACAGGAGACCAAATATTAGTTTGATTATATTACAGAGAGGCATATGCTAATGTAGACTCTTGGCTTGGACCACCAGGACAACAGGGGTAGGGAAGAACTTGACCACAAAGAGAGGTGGGGCTATCCAGTTTGGCCAGAAGACACTGAATACGTCTATTGACCAAGAGAAGCAACTCTTCAAGACCCGTTCTCTAATGACTTTATTGTGATGAGCCCTCCAGCTGTCTTGATTCCACATCAGAGCCCTGGATTCCCACTCTGGGCTGCTCAGCTCCTGCCTTCCCTCTGACCCTGCCCTGACACCAAGGACTTGAGGACATCTAATCTTGCCCTGTCTCCCCCAGGACTGGGAGCTCCTAGTCCTCAGCAAGGGCTGGGGCTCTCTGGGCAGAGAGAGAAGTAGGGAGCCTTGGTTGTGTTGGAGGAAGGAGTAGAGGCTGCAGGTCCCTAGAGGTGCTCTGATGATCCTCCTGGCCTCTCCAGACTCTGAGGGCAGCCTTGCAGGTTGGTGTCCTGGGAGGCCCTGTGGAGCAGCCTGCTGGGAAGCCGCAGCAGGGATAAAGCACACAGCATCAGTTCCAGGCGCCCTGAGGTCTGGCCCCACACCTGCCCCTGTGTGCTGTTGACAGCCTTAGGCAGGAGAGCTTCTTCTGCCCTCCCCTGCTGGCTGCTTCCTGGAAGTGGCAGCCCAGGCTAAGGGGGACCAGGAGGGACAGGGTAGGTAGCAATACTCAGACAGTTGTGGGGATCAAGGCCCAGACTTGGGATGGGGACAGGGTCTGGGTGGAGGGTCATAAGACAGACTCTTAGCCTTGAGCTGCTGCTGAGAGTCCTCTCTGGCTGCCCATTCTGGGTCTTCAGTTCTTTACCCAAGGTGCCCTTTGCAGCTTCTAGGTTTTAATTCTTGTTTGGGACTGAATCTACAACCCCCCCCCCAACTGGAAATGTTTGTACATGCTTGAAGGACCTTTTGGTTGTACAGGTCATGGGGAGGGAGGGGATGCTACTGGCATCTGGTGGGTTGAGACCAGGGTTGTTGCTAAACCTTGTACAATCTGGTATTCTTGTGATCCATTTGTTCTAGTTGGTGAACCAATATGGTTACATTATTATTATTAACTCAGGCCACAGGTCATTAGGTTTCACTGTCTGTGTTGCACATCTTGGGTTTTGGTAAATGTATAGTGACTTGTACACACCGTTACAGTATCATCCAGAATAGTTTCAGGTGCTCTATTTTTCATGTGCCCAAATGGAATTATGCTAGAGTGTTCATCTGCCTTTGCTTCTTTCACTCAAGATCATTTTCCAGGTCCCTTTACACTGCTGTGTGTGCATTGAACTCCTACCTGGGGATCCAGTAGTTGCATCCAGGCCATGTGACCTGTCCTCTTCCTAATTATGGTTCCCAAGCAGTCTTGTCCATTTCCCCACTACAGGCAATGCTACAGAAACATCCTCTAACATGCCTCCTTCAAACAGGTGTGAGCAATTGAGATAGTTGCTCAGGAACACATGTCCTGGTGCACAGAGCAGGTTAAGTCTGTGCTTTTCCATTCTCTGTTCTCACCAGTAGGCCACAAGGATTGCTTTCTCCCCATATTTCCACTTACATTGGGCACTTTCTAATCTGGGGAATTGAATAGGTGCACAGTGTAGTCCATGGTCATTTTACTCTGTCTTTTCCTTGTCTTAAAACCATCCTTTGGTGTGTCTGTATTACTCCTTCTATGAGTTCTCTGCTCATACCCTTGGCTCATTTCTGTATTGAGGTTTCTCCTTCTGAATGTCACTGGTTTCTTATTTATTCTAGATAGTATTTCCTGGTCAATTTTCAGCAACGCAAAGGCTCTTTTCCCAATTTCCACCTGCCTGTTCATGAATCCTGGATATCCCTTGTTGAACAAATTCCTTGGGGAACTTTTCATGTCACTTTCTTTTTCTGAGCAGTTAACATTATTTCCAGAGAATGGTTTCAACATTTCTTTAATTATGTTATTTAGTCACCATACAGTACATCATTCATCAACACTTACAGAAGATATGCTTATAAAATTCAAGTGCTTCTTTCGAACAATGAATCATGGAACACTTCATCTAGAACTAATGATGTAATGTATGGGGATTAACATAAGAATAAAAAAAATAAAAAAAAATTCAAGTGCTTCTTTATATAAAAGGATGCATATAGACATTCCTTGTCTTTCTAAAATCACCTTAACATTTGTGCTTTTGAGGTTTGTTTAATAACTCCTTCTTCACTCTTAGATCACAAAGTTATTCTTCTGCACCTTCTCTTGCTGACTTCATATTCCCTTCTATGGGTGAAATCCATCTGGATTTCACCTTTGCCTGCAGTTTTGGGCAGGAATTCAGATTTGCACCACTTCATAAAATCACCAGTTTTCCTACCACAAACCAGTAAACAACCCATTTTTTCCATTTGATTTTGTGCTCCCACCTTTATCACCTATTGGGTTTTGAATCAAGCAGATATTTCTGAGGTATCCAAACAGTGATCTGTGTATCATACATATGATACGTGTCTGTTCCAGGCTCACAGTTTTTAAAATGATTCCAAATCCAATGTGAGTCTCAATACCAGGAGGGATATCTCTCTATCTCTCTTGTGTAATACATTTTTATTTACTTTATATTTTTAAATTTTTTTTAGATTTATATACTTATTTGAAAGAGAGAGAGCGAAAGTGCGGGAGTCAGGGAGACGTGCAGAGGGGAGACAGAGACAAGCAGACTCCCCGCTGATCGCTGAGCAGGGAGCTGGACTGGGGCTTGATCCCAGCACCCTGGCATCATGATCTGAGCTGAAATCAAGAGTCTGACGCTCAATGGACTGAGCCACCCAGGTGCCCCATGTACACTCCATTTTTAGACCAGTTTCACTGACTTTATTTTTCAGAAGGAGGTTTAAGATAGTTCTTAAATTTAACCTCTTAAATTGTAAATGCAGTTGCACTGAATATAATTTGGGAAAGAACTGACATAATTGCTCTATTAGTTCATCCCATCCAAGACAGCACATTGGTTTCCATGTTTTCCATGTATCCAGACCATCTTCTACATATCTATCAGTGGTTAAAATTTCTGTCCTTGGAGATATTGCATGTCTTTGGTTAATTCCTAGATGTTTTATAACAGAGGCTACCAAAGTGTGATATGAGGACCCCGGGGTCCTGGAGACCCTTTCTGGGGGCCATCAAGTCCTCACTTTTCTAATGAAGAAGAGGATGTATTTTTGTGATATGCTTCAACTAAAACTGCATATAGCCACAAGCTGAATGAAGAAGAAGATACAAGCATCATCTTGTCTTCCATCCAGCCAGCATTGGACAAATTTGCTAATTTGTAAAACAAAGCCACACTTCTCACTAAATGAGTTTTTAAAATGCAGTTACTTTTCTAAAACATTACTTATATTGACATGATATTGATTGTTCTTTTAGGTTGAATCAAAGGTTGATTATTGTTCTTTTAATGTGTTAATAACTAAATATTTTTAAAGAATCTCAGTTTTAATTATTAATATGGTAAGAATGGAGAGTTATAACTCCCTCAAACAAAAGCCCTCTAGGGGACTCAATAGTTTTTTAGCCTAAAGAAATCCAGAGGCCAGGGGCACCTGGGTGGCTCAGTTGATTAAGTGTCTGCCTTCAGCTCAGGTCATGATCCCAGAGTCCTGGAATGGAGCCTCACATCAGGCTCCCTGCTCAGTGGGGAGTCTGCTTCTCCCTCTGCCCCTCTGTCCTTCTGCCACTCATGCTCTCTCTCTTGCTCTCTCTCAAATAAATAAATAAAATCTTAAAAGAATAGAAAAGAAATCCTGAGGCCAAAATATTTGAGAGCTAGTTATAGTTTGTGTCACTAATGGTAATGTTATCTTACTTTTCCCCTATATTCTGTTTTGCTTGATTATTATGGGTGTAATTCTATGGGAAATGCTGTGAGTTTAGAAAGTTTATCTAGTCCTCCATAGCATGTGTTCTTTCTTTGCTCTAAATATAGTCTGCCTTCATTCTTTTACCTTTCTAGGTAGATGATCACATCTCCTCCCTTCCAATCCTGGTACTTCTTTTTTTATATCTTTCCTCAAGTACCGTTCTTAGTGCCCAGCTAATGACCAGCAGAGACAGTGAGTAACCTTGGCTTGTTCTTGATTCTAAAATAATGCATTGGTAGTTTCCCACTTCATGTACTATTTGCTAGTTTTGCAGTATATATTCCTGGTTAGCTAAGAAAGATCTCAGTTGGTTTCAGGCTGAGAAAAAACTTTTAAAAAATCTTTATGATATGTGCATATGTTAATCATTATGCTATATATCTAAAATAATACAATGTTTTATATCAATTATGTATCAATTTTTAAAATCATAAGTAGGAACTGAAATTTATTAATCGAGTATTGCTGCCCATTGATATAGTTATATGACATTTCCATTTTGTCTATTCATGTGACTAATTCACATGATAGGTTTTCTTTTTTTTTATGTTTAGTTAACCAACATATAGTACATCATTAGTTTTTGATGCAGTGTTCAACGATTCATTAGGGTTTTCTGATGCTGACTCATCCTTGTCCTTCATGGGATAAACCATGTACCTTCATATCCTGTCTGGTCTCACCAGATGCAGCATCTGTGGCTGGTCAGAACTATAGCATGGTGTCCGAATTCATCCTCGTGGGCTTCTCCAACTTCCCGCCACATCTCCTGCCTGCCTTCTTCCTGCTGTACCTGCTGATGTACCTGTTTACCTTGCTGGGGAACCTGATCATCATGGCCACTGTGTGGAGTGAGCACAGCCTGCACACGCCCATGTACCTCTTCCTGTGTGCCCTGTCCACCTCTGAGATTCTGTTCACTGTCACCCTTACCCCTCGCATGCTGGTTGACATGCTCTCAACCCACCACACCATCACCTTTGTGGCCTGTGCGAGCCAGATGTTCTTCTCCTTCACATTTGGCTTCACCCACTCCTTCCTGCTCATGATCATGGGCTACGACCGCTACGTGGCCATCTGCCACCCCCTGCACTACAACGTGCTC